>NW_027069291.1:0-60447 GCF_037157495.1 Lathamus discolor | reverse complement strand
TCACCATCTTTAATCCATTTTTTTGCCACTTCTAACCATTTAATTTTTTTTTTTTTTACACATCTCTTACCTGCTTTAAAGCCTTTTTGGCCATTTCTAACCCATTTTTGGCCATTCTTAACCTGTTTTATGCCATTCTTGGCCATTTCTAACTCATTTTTGCACATCTCTAACCCCTTTTAAGCTACTTTTGGCCATTTCTTATCCATTTTTTGTCCATTTCTAACCCATTTTTCTCCATTTCTAACACATTTTAAAGAGTTTTTGGCCATTTCTATCCCATTTTTGCACATCTCTAATCCTTTTTAAGCCTTTTTGGCTATATCTTCACCATTTTTTCCCTCATTCAAAACTTTTTATGCTTTTTTTCTGTTTCTAATGCAGTTTTTCCCATTTCTCTCCCGCTTTAATCCATTTTTGGCCATTTCTGACCAGTTTTTGCACATCTCTAACCTGCTTTAAAGCCTTTTTGGCCATTTCTATCCCAGTTTTTGCATATCTCTAACCCTTTTTAAGCCTTTTTTGGCTATACCTTAACCATTTTTGCCCTCCTTCAACTCTTATTAAGCTTTTTTTTCTTCAGTTTCTAACACAGTTTCTCCCAATTATTACCCGCTTTAATCCATTTTTGGCCATTTCTAACCCACTTTTACACATCTCTAACCTGCTTTAAAGCATTTTTGGCCATTTCCAACCATTTTTGGCACATCTATAAGCCCTTTTAAGCCATTTTTTTGCCATTTCTAACCCATTTTTGCACATCTCTAACCCTTTTAAAGCCATTTTTGCCTCTTTCTACACGATGTTTTCTCGCTCTCAACCCGTTTTAAGCCATTTTTAGTTCTTTTCTAACTCATTTTTTGCCTGGTTCTCACACGATTTAAACCGTTTTCGGCTATATCTAACCCATTTTTGCTCACTCCTAACGCATTTTAAGCCATTTTTCACCATTTCTGTCCCAATTTAAACCTTTTGGGCCATTTCTAGCACAGTTTTGCAAACTTCTAACCCATTTTAAGCAATTTTTGGCCATTCCTACCCCAGTTTTACCCCTATCTAACCACCTTTAAGCCGCTTTTGGCCATTTATAACCCAATTTTCCTCAGCTCTAACCCTTTTTAAGCCTTTTTTTGCTCTACCTGAACGATTTTTGCCAACTTTCCACTCGTTTGAAGGTTTTTTCTCTTCCCTTTCTAACCAACTTTTCCCCATTTCTTACCTGCTTTAACCCATTTTTGCCATTTCTAACCATTGCACACACATCTCTAACCTGCTTTAAAGCCTTTTTGGCCATTTCTAACCCGCTTTTGGCCAACTTAGGCCATTTCTAACCCGTTTTCGCACTTCTCTAACCCGCTTTAAAGCTTTTTTGGCCGTTTCTAACCCGTTTTAAGCCAGCTTTGGTCATTTCTGACCCATTTTTGCACTTCTCTAACCTTTTTTAAGCCGGTTTGGCTATTTCTCACTCATCTCTGCTTACCTCTAACCCTTTTTAAACCGGTTTTGGCCATTTCTAATCCAATTTTTGAACATTTCTAACCCGGTTTAAATCATTTTTGGCCATTTCTATCCCATTTTTGCGTGTCTAGAACCCTTTTAATGCATTTTTGACTCATTCTAAACCATTTTTGCCCACTTTCCACCCGTTTTAAGCTAGTTTTTTTCTGTTTCTAACCCAGTTTTCCCCATTTCTTTACCCACTTGAATCCATTTTTGGCCATTTCTAGCCCATTTTTGCACATCTCTAACCTGCTTTAAAGCAGTTTTGGCCATTTCTAACCATTTCTGGCACATCTCTAACCTCTTTTAAGCCATTCTTTGCCATTTCTAACCCATTTCTGCTCATCTCTAGCCCTTTTAAAGCCACGTTTGGCTCTTTCTACACCATTTTTTCTGACTTTCAACCTGGTTTAAGCCATTTTTCTTTCCTTTTCTAACTCATTTTTTGCCCATTGCTCACACGATTTAAACCATTTTTGGTTTATCTAAACCATTTTTACACACTTCTAACACATTTTAAGCCATTTTTCACTATTTCTATCCCATTTTAAGGCGTTTTTGGCCATTTCTAACCCATTTTTGCATACATCTAACCCTTTTAAAGCCGTTTTTGGCTCTTTCTAAAACACTCTCTTCCGCATTCAACTAATTATAAGCATTTTTTTTTCTTTTCTGACCCATTTTTTGCCCAGTTCTCACACGTTTTATGACATTTTCGGCTACATCTAACCCTTTTTTACCCACTACTAACCCATTTTAACCCTTTTTTGGCTATATCTAACCCATTTTAAGCTATTTTTGGCCATTTCTAACCCTTTTTTGCTCATCTCTAGCCCCTTTTAAGCCTAACTTGGCTTTTTCTAAACCGTTCTCGCATACCTCTAACCCTTTTAAGCCGGTTTTGGCCATTTCTAATGCATTTTTTTGTCCATTTTTGAGGCTTTTTAAATAAATTTTGGCCATTTCTATTCCATTTTTGCAAATCTCTAACCCTTTTAAAGCCATTTTTGGTTCTTTCTAAACCATTTCTCCCCACTTTCAACACGGTTTATGTTATTTTTTTTTTCCGTTTCTAACCCAGTTTTCTGCATTTCTCACCATCTTTAATCCATTTTTTTGCCACTTCTAACCATTTTATTATTTTTTTTTTTTTACACATCTCTTACCTGCTTTAAAGCCTTTTTGGCCATTTCTAACCCATTTTTGGCCATTCTTAACCTGTTTTATGCCATTCTTGGCCATTTCTAACTCATTTTTGCACATCTCTAACCCCTTTTAAGCTACTTTTGGCCATTTCTTATCCATTTTTTGTCCATTTGTAACCCATTTTTCTCCATTTCTAACACATTTTAAAGAGTTTTTGGCCATTTCTATCCCATTTTTGCACATCTCTAATCCTTTTTAAGCCTTTTTGGGCTATATCTTCACCATTTTTTCCCTCATTCAAAACTTTTTATGCTTTTTTTCTGTTTCTAATGCAGTTTTTCCCATTTCTCTCCCGCTTTAATCCATTTTGGCCATTTCTGACCAGTTTTTGCACATCTCTAACCTGCTTTAAAGCCTTTTTGTCCATTTCTATCCCAGTTTTTGCATATCTCTAACCCTTTTTAAGCCTTTTTTGGCTATACCTTAACCATTTTTGCCCTCCTTCAACTCTTATTAAGCTTTTTTTTCTTCAGTTTCTAACACAGTTTCTCCCAATTATTACCCGCTTTAATCCATTTTTGGCCATTTCTAACCCACTTTTACACATCTCTAACCTGCTTTAAAGCATTTTTGGCCATTTCCAACCATTTTTGGCACATCTATAAGCCCTTTTAAGCCATTTTTTGCCATTTCTAACCCATTTTTGCACATCTCTAACCCTTTTAAAGCCATTTTTGCCTCTTTCTGCACGATGTTTTCTCGCTCTCAACCCGTTTTAAGCCATTTTTAGTTCTTTTCTAACTCATTTTTTGCCTGGTTCTCACACGATTTAAACCGTTTTCGGCCATATCTAACCCATTTTTGCTCACTCCTAACGCATTTTAAGCCATTTTTCACCATTTCTGTCCCAATTTAAACCTTCTGGGCCATTTCTAGCACAGTTTTGCAAACTTCTAACCCATTTTAAGCAATTTTTGGCCATTCCTACCCCAGTTTTACCCCTATCTAACCACCTTTAAGCCGCTTTTGGCCATTTATAACCCAATTTTCCTCAGCTCTAACCCTTTTTAAGCCTTTTTTTGCTCTACCTGAACGATTTTTGCCAACTTTCCACTCGTTTGAAGGTTTTTTCTCTTCCCTTTCTAACCAACTTTTCCCCATTTCTTACCTGCTTTAACCCATTTTTGCCATTTCTAACCATTGCACACACATCTCTAACCTGCTTTAAAGCCTTTTTGGCCATTTCTAACCCGCTTTTGGCCAACTTAGGCCATTTCTAACCCGTTTTCGCACTTCTCTAACCCGCTTTAAAGCTTTTTTGGCCGTTTCTAACCCGTTTTAAGCCAGCTTTGGTCATTTCTGACCCATTTTTGCACATCTCTAACCTTTTTTAAGCCGGTTTTGGCTATTTCTCACTCATCTCTGCTTACCTCTAACCCTTTTTAAACCGGTTTTGGCCATTTCTAATCCAATTTTTGAACATTTCTAACCCGTTTTAAATCATTTTTGGCCATTTCTATCCCATTTTTGCGTGTCTAGAACCCTTTTAATGCATTTTTGACTCATTCTAAACCATTTTTGCCCACTTTCCACCCGTTTTAAGCTAGTTTTTTTCTGTTTCTAACCCAGTTTTCCCCATTTCTTTACCCACTTGAATCCATTTTTGGCCATTTCTAGCCCATTTTTGCACATCTCTAACCTGCTTTAAAGCAGTTTTGGCCATTTCTAACCATTTCTGGCACATCTCTAACCTCTTTTAAGCCATTCTTTGCCATTTCTAACCCATTTCTGCTCATCTCTAGCCCTTTTAAAGCCACGTTTGCGTCTTTCTACACCATTTTCTCTGACTTTCAACCAGGTTTAAGCCATTTTTCTTTCCTTTTCTAACTCATTTTTTGCCCATTGCTCACACGATTTAAACCATTTTTGGGTTTATCTAAACCATTTTTACACACTTCTAACACATTTTAAGCCATTTTTCACTATTTCTATCCCATTTTAAGGCGTTTTTGGCCATTTCTAACCCATTTTTGCATACATCTAACCCTTTTAAAGCCGTTTTTGGCTCTTTCTAAAACACTCTCTTCCGCATTCAACTAATTATAAGCATTTTTTTTTCTTTTCTGACCCATTTTTTGCCCAGTTCTCACACGTTTTATGACATTTTCGGCTACATCTAACCCTTTTTTACCCACTACTAACCCATTTTAACCCTTTTTTGGCTATATCTAACCCATTTTAAGCTATTTTTGGCCATTTCTAACCCTTTTTTGCTCATCTCTAGCCCCTTTTAAGCCTAACTTGGCTTTTTCTAAACCGTTCTCGCATACCTCTAACCCTTTTAAGCCGGTTTTGGCCATTTCTAATGCATTTTTTTGTCCATTTTTGAGGCTTTTTAAATAAATTTTGGCCATTTCTATTCCATTTTTGCAAATCTCTAACCCTTTTAAAGCCATTTTTGGTTCTTTCTAAACCATTTCTCCCCACTTTCAACACGGTTTATGTTATTTTTTTTTTCCGTTTCTAACCCAAGTTTTCTGCATTTCTCACCATCTTTAATCCATTTTTTTGCCACTTCTAACCATTTTATTATTTTTTTTTTTTACACATCTCTTACCTGCTTTAAAGCCTTTTTGGCCATTTCTAACCCATTTTTGGCCATTCTTAACCTGTTTTATGCCATTCTTGGCCATTTCTAACTCATTTTTGCACATCTCTAACCCCTTTTAAGCTACTTTTGGCCATTTCTTATCCATTTTTTGTCCATTTGTAACCCATTTTTCTCCATTTCTAACACATTTTAAAGAGTTTTTGGCCATTTCTATCCCATTTTTGCACATCTCTAATCCTTTTTAAGCCTTTTTGGGCTATATCTTCACCATTTTTTCCCTCATTCAAAACTTTTTATGCTTTTTTTCTGTTTCTAATGCAGTTTTTCCCATTTCTCTCCCGCTTTAATCCATTTTTGGCCATTTCTGACCAGTTTTTGCACATCTCTAACCTGCTTTAAAGCCTTTTTGTCCATTTCTATCCCAGTTTTTGCATATCTCTAACCCTTTTTAAGCCTTTTTTGGCTATACCTTAACCATTTTTGCCCTCCTTCAACTCTTATTAAGCTTTTTTTTCTTCAGTTTCTAACACAGTTTCTCCCAATTATTACCCGCTTTAATCCATTTTTGGCCATTTCTAACCCACTTTTACACATCTCTAACCTGCTTTAAAGCATTTTTGGCCATTTCCAACCATTTTTGGCACATCTATAAGCCCTTTTAAGCCATTTTTTGCCATTTCTAACCCATTTTTGCACATCTCTAACCCTTTTAAAGCCATTTTTGCCTCTTTCTGCACGATGTTTTCTCGCTCTCAACCCGTTTTAAGCCATTTTTAGTTCTTTTCTACTCATTTTTTGCCTGTTTCTCACACGATTTAAACCGTTTTCGGCCATATCTAACCCATTTTTGCTCACTCCTAACGCATTTTAAGCCATTTTTCACCATTTCTGTCCCAATTTAAACCTTCTGGGCCATTTCTAGCACAGTTTTGCAAACTTCTAACCCATTTTAAGCAATTTTTGGCCATTCCTACCCCAGTTTTACCCCTATCTAACCACCTTTAAGCCGCTTTTGGCCATTTATAACCCAATTTTCCTCAGCTCTAACCCTTTTTAAGCCTTTTTTTGCTCTACCTGAACGATTTTTGCCAACTTTCCACTCGTTTGAAGGTTTTTTCTCTTCCCTTTCTAACCAACTTTTCCCCATTTCTTACCTGCTTTAACCCATTTTTGCCATTTCTAACCATTGCACACACATCTCTAACCTGCTTTAAAGCCTTTTTGGCCATTTCTAACCCGCTTTTGGCCAACTTAGGCCATTTCTAACCCGTTTTCGCACTTCTCTAACCCGCTTTAAAGCTTTTTTGGCCGTTTCTAACCCGTTTTAAGCCAGCTTTGGTCATTTCTGACCCATTTTTGCACATCTCTAACCTTTTTTAAGCCGGTTTTGGCTATTTCTCACTCATCTCTGCTTACCTCTAACCCTTTTTAAACCGGTTTTGGCCATTTCTAATCCAATTTTTGAACATTTCTAACCCGTTTTAAATCATTTTTGGCCATTTCTATCCCATTTTTGCGTGTCTAGAACCCTTTTAATGCATTTTTGACTCATTCTAAACCATTTTTGCCCACTTTCCACCCGTTTTAAGCTAGTTTTTTTCTGTTTCTAACCCAGTTTTCCCCATTTCTTTACCCACTTGAATCCATTTTTGGCCATTTCTAGCCCATTTTTGCACATCTCTAACCTGCTTAAAGCAGTTTTGGCCATTTCTAACCATTTCTGGCACATCTCTAACCTCTTTTAAGCCATTCTTTGCCATTTCTAACCCATTTCTGCTCATCTCTAGCCCTTTTAAAGCCACGTTTGCGTCTTTCTACACCATTTTCTCTGACTTTCAACCAGGTTTAAGCCATTTTTCTTTCCTTTTCTAACTCATTTTTTGCCCATTGCTCACACGATTTAAACCATTTTTGGGTTTATCTAAACCATTTTTACACACTTCTAACACATTTTAAGCCATTTTTCACTATTTCTATCCCATTTTAAGGCGTTTTTGGCCATTTCTAACCCATTTTTGCATACATCTAACCCTTTTAAAGCCGTTTTTGGCTCTTTCTAAAACACTCTCTTCCGCATTCAACTAATTATAAGCATTTTTTTTCTTTTCTGACCCATTTTTTGCCCAGTTCTCACACGTTTTATGCCATTTTCGGCTACATCTAACCCTTTTTTACCCACTACTAACCCATTTTAACCCTTTTTTTTGGCTATATCTAACCCATTTTAAGCTATTTTGGCCATTTCTAACCCTTTTTTGCTCATCTCTAGCCCCTTTTAAGCCAATTTTGGCTTTTTCTAAACCGTTCTCGCATACCTCTAACCCTTTTAAGCCGGTTTTGGCCATTTCTAATGCATTTTTTGTCCATTTTTGAGGCTTTTTAAATAAATTTGGCAATTTCTATTCCATTTTTGCAAATCTCTAACCCTTTTAAAGCCATTTTGGTTCTTTCTAAACCATTTCTCCCCACTTTCAACACAGTTTATGCTATTTTTTTTCCATTTCTAACCCAGATTTCTGCATTTCTCACCATCTTTAATCCATTTTTTTGCCACTTCTAACCATTTTATTTTTTTTTTTTTTTTTTTTGCACATCTCTTACCTGCTTTAAAGCCTTTTTGGCCATTTCTAACCCATTTTTGGCCATTCTTAACCTGTTTTATGCCATTCTTGGCCATTTCTGACTCATTTTTGCACATCTTTAACCCCTTTTAAGATACTTTTGGCCATTTCTTATCCATTTTTTGTCCATTTCTAACCCATTTTTCTCCATTTCTAACACATTTTAAAGAGTTTTTGGCCATTTCTATCCCATTTTTGCACATCTCTAATCCTTTTTAAGCCTTTTTGGGCTATATCTTCACCATTTTTTCCCTCATTCAAAACTTTTTATGCTTTTTTTCTGTTTCTAATGCAGTTTTTCCCATTTCTCTCCCGCTTTAATCCATTTTTGGCCATTTCTGACCAGTTTTTGCACATCTCTAACCTGCTTTAAAGCCTTTTTGGCCATTTCTATCCCAGTTTTTGCATATCTCTAACCCTTTTAAGCCTTTTTTTGGCTATACCTTAACCATTTTTGCCCTCCTTCAACTCTTATTAAGCTTTTTTTTCTTCAGTTTCTAACACAGTTTCTCCCCAATTATTACCCGCTTTAATCCATTTTTGGCCATTTCTAACCCACTTTTACACATCTCTAACCTGCTTTAAAGCATTTTTGGCCATTTCCAACCATTTTTGGCACATCTATAAGCCCTTTTAAGCCATTTTTTTGCCATTTCTAACCCATTTTTGCACATCTCTAACCCTTTTAAAGCCATTTTTGCCTCTTTCTACACGATGTTTTCTCGCTCTCAACCCGTTTTAAGCCATTTTTAGTTCTTTTCTAACTCATTTTTTGCCTGGTTCTCCACACGATTTAAACCGTTTTCGGCTATATCTAACCCATTTTTGCTCACTCCTAACGCATTTTAAGCCATTTTTCACCATTTCTGTCCCAATTTAAACCTTTTGGGCCATTTCTAGCACAGTTTTGCAAACTTCTAACCCATTTTAAGCAATTTTTGGCCATTCCTACCCCAGTTTTACCCCTATCTAACCACCTTTAAGCCGCTTTTGGCCATTTATAACCCATTTTTCCTCAGCTCTAACCCTTTTTAAGCCTTTTTTGCTCTACCTGAACGATTTTTGCCAACTTTCCACTCGTTTGAAGGTTTTTTCTCTTCCCTTTCTAACCAACTTTTCCCCATTTCTTACCTGCTTTAACCCATTTTTGCCATTTCTAACCATTGCACACACATCTCTAACCTGCTTTAAAGCCTTTTTGGCCGTTTCTAACCCGTTTTAAGCCAGCTTTGGTCATTTCTGACCCATTTTTGCACATCTCTAACCTTTTTTAAGCGGTTTTGGCTATTTCTCACTCATCTCTGCTTACCTCTAACCCTTTTTAAACCGGTTTTGGCCATTTCTAATCCAATTTTTGAACATTTCTAACCCGTTTTAAATCATTTTTGGCCATTTCTATCCCATTTTTGCGTGTCTAGAACCCTTTTAATGCATTTTTGACTCATTCTAAACCATTTTTGCCCACTTTCCACCCGTTTTAAGCTAGTTTTTTTCTGTTTCTAACCCAGTTTTCCCCATTTCTTTACCCACTTGAATCCATTTTTGGCCATTTCTAGCCCATTTTTGCACATCTCTAACCTGCTTTAAAGCAGTTTTGGCCATTTCTAACCATTTCTGGCACATCTCTAACCTCTTTTAAGCCATTCTTTGCCATTTCTAACCCATTTCTGCTCATCTCTAGCCCTTTTAAAGCCACGTTTGCGTCTTTCTACACCATTTTCTCTGACTTTCAACCAGGTTTAAGCCATTTTTCTTTCCTTTTCTAACTCATTTTTGCCCATTGCTCACACGATTTAAACCATTTTTGGGTTTATCTAAACCATTTTTACACACTTCTAACACATTTTAAGCCATTTTCACTATTTCTATCCCATTTTAAGGCGTTTTTGGCCATTTCTAACCCATTTTTGCATACATCTAACCCTTTTAAAGCTGTTTTTGGCTCTTTCTAAAACACTTTCTTCTGCATTCAACTAATTATAAGCATTTTTTTTTCTTTTCTGACCCATTTTTGGCCCAGTTCTCACACGTTTTATGCCATTTTCGGCTACATCTAACCCTTTTTTACCCACTACTAACCCATTTTAACCCTTTTTTCGCTATATCTAACCCATTTTAAGCTATTTTTGGCCATTTCTAACCCTTTTTTGCTCATCTCTAGCCCCTTTTAAGCCAATTTTGGCTTTTTCTAAACCGTTCTCGCATACCTCTAACCCTTTTAAGCCGGTTTTGGCCATTTCTAATGCATTTTTTTTGTCCATTTTTGAGGCTTTTTAAATAAATTTTGGCAATTTCTATTCCATTTTTGCAAATCTCTAACCCTTTTAAAGCCATTTTTGGTTCTTTCTAAACCATTTCTCCCCACTTTCAACACAGTTTATGCTATTTTTTTTCCGTTTCTAACCCAGATTTCTGCATTTCTCACCATCTTTAATCCATTTTTTTGCCACTTCTAACCATTTTATTTTTTTTTTTTTTTTTTTTGCACATCTCTTACCTGCTTTAAAGCCTTTTTGGCCATTTCTAACCCATTTTTGGCCATTCTTAACCTGTTTTATGCCATTCTTGGCCATTTCTGACTCATTTTTGCACATCTTTAACCCCTTTTAAGCTACTTTTGGCCATTTCTTATCCATTTTTTGTCCATTTCTAACCCATTTTTCTCCATTTCTAACACATTTTAAAGAGTTTTTGGCCATTTCTATCCCATTTTTGCACATCTCTAATCCTTTTTAAGCCTTTTTGGGCTATATCTTCACCATTTTTTCCCTCATTCAAAACTTTTTATGCTTTTTTTCTGTTTCTAATGCAGTTTTTCCCATTTCTCTCCCGCTTTAATCCATTTTTGGCCATTTCTGACCAGTTTTTGCACATCTCTAACCTGCTTTAAAGCCTTTTTGGCCATTTCTATCCCAGTTTTTGCATATCTCTAACCCTTTTTAAGCCTTTTTGGCTATACCTTAACCATTTTTGCCCTCCTTCAACTCTTATTAAGCTTTTTTTTCTTCAGTTTCTAACACAGTTTCTCCCAATTATTACCCGCTTTAATCCATTTTTGGCCATTTCTAACCCACTTTTACACATCTCTAACCTGCTTTAAAGCATTTTTGGCCATTTCCAACCATTTTTGGCACATCTATAAGCCCTTTTAAGCCATTTTTTGCCATTTCTAACCCATTTTTGCACATCTCTAACCCTTTTAAAGCCATTTTTGCCTCTTTCTACACGATGTTTTCTCGCTCTCAACCCGTTTTAAGCCATTTTTAGTTCTTTTCTAACTCATTTTTTGCCTGTTTCTCACACGATTTAAACCGTTTTTGGCTATATCTAACCCATTTTTGCTCACTCCTAACGCATTTTAAGCCATTTTTCACCATTTCTGTCCCAATTTAAACCTTCTGGCCATTTCTAGCACAGTTTTGCAAACTTCTAACCCATTTTAAGCAATTTTTGGCCATTCCTACCCCAGTTTTACCCCTATCTAACCACCTTTAAGCCGCTTTTGGCCATTTATAACCCAATTTTCCTCAGCTCTAACCCTTTTTAAGCCTTTTTTTGCTCTACCTGAACGATTTTTGCCAACTTTCCACTCGTTTGAAGGTTTTTTCTCTTCCCTTTCTAACCAACTTTTCCCCATTTCTTACCTGCTTTAACCCATTTTTGCCATTTCTAACCATTGCACACACACATCTCTAACCTGCTTTAAAGCCTTTTTGGCCATTTCTAACCCGCTTTTGGCCAACTTAGGCCATTTCTAACCCGTTTTCGCACTTCTCTAACCCGCTTTAAAGCTTTTTGGCCGTTTCTAACCCGTTTTAAGCCAGCTTTGGTCATTTCTGACCATTTTTGCACATCTCTAACCTTTTTTAAGCCGGTTTTGGCTATTTCTCACTCATCTCTGCTTACCTCTAACCCTTTTTAAACCGGTTTTGGCCATTTCTAATCCAATTTTTGAACATTTCTAACCCGTTTTAAATCATTTTTGGCCATTTCTATCCCATTTTTGCGTGTCTAGAACCCTTTTAATGCATTTTTGACTCATTCTAAACCATTTTTGCCCACTTTCCACCCGTTTTAAGCTAGTTTTTTTCTGTTTCTAACCCAGTTTTCCCCATTTCTTTACCCACTTGAATCCATTTTTGGCCATTTCTAGCCCATTTTTGCACATCTCTAACCTGCTTTAAAGCAGTTTTGGCCATTTCTAACCATTTCTGGCACATCTCTAACCTCTTTTAAGCCATTCTTTGCCATTTCTAACCCATTTCTGCTCATCTCTAGCCCTTTTAAAGCCACGTTTGCGTCTTTCTACACCATTTTCTCTGACTTTCAACCAGGTTTAAGCCATTTTTCTTTCCTTTTCTAACTCATTTTTTGCCCATTGCTCACACGATTTAAACCATTTTTGGGTTTATCTAAACCATTTTTACACACTTCTAACACATTTTAAGCCATTTTTCACTATTTCTATCCCATTTTAAGGCGTTTTTGGCCATTTCTAACCCATTTTTGCATACATCTAACCCTTTTAAAGCTGTTTTTGTCTCTTTCTAAAACACTTTCTTCTGCATTCAACTAATTATAAGCATTTTTTTTTCTTTTCTGACCCATTTTTGGCCCAGTTCTCACACGTTTTATGCCATTTTCGGCTACATCTAACCCTTTTTTACCCACTACTAACCCATTTTAACCCTTTTTTCGCTATATCTAACCCATTTTAAGCTATTTTTGGCCATTTCTAACCCTTTTTTGCTCATCTCTAGCCCCTTTTAAGCCAATTTTGGCTTTTCTAAACCGTTCTCGCATACCTCTAACCCTTTTAAGCCGGTTTTGGCAATTTCTAATGCATTTTTTGTCCATTTTGAGGCTTTTTAAATAAATTTTGGCCATTTCTATTCCATTTTTGCAAATCTCTAACCCTTTTAAAGCCATTTTTGTTCTTTCTAAACCATTTCTCCCCACTTTCAACACGGTTTATGCTATTTTTTTTTCCGTTTCTAACCCAGTTTTCTGCATTTCTCACCATCTTTAATCCATTTTTTTGCCACTTCTAACCATTTTATTTTTTTTTTTTTTTTTACACATCTCTTACCTGCTTTAAAGCCTTTTTGGCCATTTCTAACCCATTTTTGGCCATTCTTAACCTGTTTTATGCCATTCTTGGCCATTTCTAACTCATTTTTGCACATCTTTAACCCCTTTTAAGCTACTTTTGGCCATTTCTTATCCATTTTTTGTCCATTTCTAACCCATTTTTCTCCATTTCTAACACATTTTAAAGAGTTTTTGGCCATTTCTATCCCATTTTTGCACATCTCTAATCCTTTTTAAGCCTTTTTGGGCTATATCTTCACCATTTTTTCCCTCATTCAAAACTTTTTATGCTTTTTTTCTGTTTCTAATGCAGTTTTTCCCATTTCTCTCCCGCTTTAATCCATTTTTGGCCATTTCTGACCAGTTTTTGCACATCTCTAACCTGCTTTAAAGCCTTTTTGGCCATTTCTATCCCAGTTTTTGCATATCTCTAACCCTTTTTAAGCCTTTTTTGGCTATACCTTAACCATTTTTGCCCTCCTTCAACTCTTATTAAGCTTTTTTTTCTTCAGTTTCTAACACAGTTTCTCCCAATTATTACCCGCTTTAATCCATTTTTGGCCATTTCTAACCCACTTTTACACATCTCTAACCTGCTTTAAAGCATTTTTGGCCATTTCCAACCATTTTTGGCACATCTATAAGCCCTTTTAAGCCATTTTTTGCCATTTCTAACCCATTTTTGCACATCTCTAACCCTTTTAAAGCCATTTTTGCCTCTTTCTACACGATGTTTTCTCGCTCTCAACCCGTTTTAAGCCATTTTTAGTTCTTTTCTAACTCATTTTTTGCCTGGTTCTCACACGATTTAAACCGTTTTTGGCTATATCTAACCCATTTTTGCTCACTCCTAACGCATTTTAAGCCATTTTTCACCATTTCTGTCCCAATTTAAACCTTCTGGGCCATTTCTAGCACAGTTTTGCAAACTTCTAACCCATTTTAAGCAATTTTTGGCCATTCCTACCCCAGTTTTACCCCTATCTAACCACCTTTAAGCCGCTTTTGGCCATTTATAACCCAATTTTCCTCAGCTCTAACCCTTTTTAAGCCTTTTTTTGCTCTACCTGAACGATTTTTGCCAACTTTCCACTCGTTTGAAGGTTTTTTCTCTTCCCTTTCTAACCAACTTTTCCCCATTTCTTACCTGCTTTAACCCATTTTTGCCATTTCTAACCATTGCACACACATCTCTAACCTGCTTTAAAGCCTTTTTGGCCATTTCTAACCCGCTTTTGGCCAACTTAGGCCATTTCTAACCCGTTTTCGCACTTCTCTAACCCGCTTTAAAGCTTTTTTGGCCGTTTCTAACCCGTTTTAAGCCAGCTTTGGTCATTTCTGACCCATTTTTGCACATCTCTAACCTTTTTTAAGCCGGTTTTGGCTATTTCTCACTCATCTCTGCTTACCTCTAACCCTTTTTAAACCGGTTTTGGCCATTTCTAATCCAATTTTTGAACATTTCTAACCCGTTTTAAATCATTTTTGGCCATTTCTATCCCATTTTTGCGTGTCTAGAACCCTTTTAATGCATTTTTGACTCATTCTAAACCATTTTTGCCCACTTTCCACCCGTTTTAAGCTAGTTTTTTTCTGTTTCTAACCCAGTTTTCCCCATTTCTTTACCCACTTGAATCCATTTTTGGCCATTTCTAGCCCATTTTTGCACATCTCTAACCTGCTTTAAAGCAGTTTTGGCCATTTCTAACCATTTCTGGCACATCTCTAACCTCTTTTAAGCCATTCTTTGCCATTTCTAACCCATTTCTGCTCATCTCTAGCCCTTTTAAAGCCACGTTTGCGTCTTTCTACACCATTTTCTCTGACTTTCAACCAGGTTTAAGCCATTTTTCTTTCCTTTTCTAACTCATTTTTTGCCCATTGCTCACACGATTTAAACCATTTTTGGGTTTATCTAAACCATTTTTACACACTTCTAACACATTTTAAGCCATTTTTCACTATTTCTATCCCATTTTAAGGCGGTTTTGGCCATTTCTAACCCATTTTTGCATACATCTAACCCTTTTAAAGCTGTTTTTGGCTCTTTCTAAAACACTTTCTTCTGCATTCAACTAATTATAAGCATTTTTTTTTCTTTTCTGACCCATTTTTGGCCCAGTTCTCACACGTTTTATGCCATTTTTCGGCTACATCTAACCCTTTTTTACCCACTACTAACCCATTTTAACCCTTTTTTCGCTATATCTAACCCATTTTAAGCTATTTTTGGCCATTTCTAACCCTTTTTTGCTCATCTCTAGCCCCTTTTAAGCCAATTTTGGCTTTTTCTAAACCGTTCTCGCATACCTCTAACCCTTTTAAGCCGGTTTTGGCAATTTCTAATGCATTTTTTGTCCATTTTTGAGGCTTTTTAAATAAATTTTGGCCATTTCTATTCCATTTTTGCAAATCTCTAACCCTTTTAAAGCCATTTTTGGTTCTTTCTAAACCATTTCTCCCCACTTTCAACACGGTTTATGCTATTTTTTTTTTCCGTTTCTAACCCAGTTTTCTGCATTTCTCACCATCTTTAATCCATTTTTTTGCCATTTCTAACCATTTAATTTTTTTTTTTTTTACACATCTCTTACCTGCTTTAAAGCCTTTTTGGCCATTTCTAACCCATTTTTGGCCATTCTTAACCTGTTTTATGCCATTCTTGGCCATTTCTAACTCATTTTTGCACATCTCTAACCCCTTTTAAGCTACTTTTGGCCATTTCTTATCCATTTTTTGTCCATTTCTAACCCATTTTTCTCCATTTCTAACACATTTTAAAGAGTTTTTGGCCATTTCTATCCCATTTTTGCACATCTCTAATCCTTTTTAAGCCTTTTTGGGCTATATCTTCACCATTTTTTCCCTCATTCAAAACTTTTTATGCTTTTTTTCTGTTTCTAATGCAGTTTTTCCCATTTCTCTCCCGCTTTAATCCATTTTTGGCCATTTCTGACCAGTTTTTGCACATCTCTAACCTGCTTTAAAGCCTTTTTGGCCATTTCTATCCCAGTTTTTGCATATCTCTAACCCTTTTTAAGCCTTTTTTGGCTATACCTTAACCATTTTTGCCCTCCTTCAACTCTTATTAAGCTTTTTTTTCTTCAGTTTCTAACACAGTTTCTCCCAATTATTACCCGCTTTAATCCATTTTTGGCCATTTCTAACCCACTTTTACACATCTCTAACCTGCTTTAAAGCATTTTTGGCCATTTCCAACCATTTTTGGCACATCTATAAGCCCTTTTAAGCCATTTTTTGCCATTTCTAACCCATTTTTGCACATCTCTAACCCTTTTAAAGCCATTTTTGCCTCTTTCTACACGATGTTTTCTCGCTCTCAACCCGTTTTAAGCCATTTTTAGTTCTTTTCTAACTCATTTTTTGCCTGGTTCTCACACGATTTAAACCGTTTTTGGCTATATCTAACCCATTTTTGCTCACTCCTAACGCATTTTAAGCCATTTTTCACCATTTCTGTCCCAATTTAAACCTTCTGGGCCATTTCTAGCACAGTTTTGCAAACTTCTAACCCATTTTAAGCAATTTTTGGCCATTCCTACCCCAGTTTTACCCCTATCTAACCACCTTTAAGCCGCTTTTGGCCATTTATAACCCAATTTTCCTCAGCTCTAACCCTTTTTAAGCCTTTTTTTGCTCTACCTGAACGATTTTTGCCAACTTTCCACTCGTTTGAAGGTTTTTTCTCTTCCCTTTCTAACCAACTTTTCCCCATTTCTTACCTGCTTTAACCCATTTTTGCCATTTCTAACCATTGCACACACATCTCTAACCTGCTTTAAAGCCTTTTTGGCCATTTCTAACCCGCTTTTGGCCAACTTAGGCCATTTCTAACCCGTTTTCGCACTTCTCTAACCCGCTTTAAAGCTTTTTTGGCCGTTTCTAACCCGTTTTAAGCCAGCTTTGGTCATTTCTGACCCATTTTTGCACATCTCTAACCTTTTTTAAGCCGGTTTTGGCTATTTCTCACTCATCTCTGCTTACCTCTAACCCTTTTTAAACCGGTTTTGGCCATTTCTAATCCAATTTTTGAACATTTCTAACCCGGTTTAAATCATTTTTGGCCATTTCTATCCCATTTTTGCGTGTCTAGAACCCTTTTAATGCATTTTTGACTCATTCTAAACCATTTTTGCCCACTTTCCACCCGTTTTAAGCTAGTTTTTTTCTGTTTCTAACCCAGTTTTCCCCATTTCTTTACCCACTTGAATCCATTTTTGGCCATTTCTAACCCATTTTTGCACATCTCTAACCCTTTTAAAGCCATTTTTGCCTCTTTCTACACGATGTTTTCTCGCTCTCAACCCGTTTTAAGCCATTTTTAGTTCTTTTCTAACTCATTTTTTGCCTGGTTCTCACACGATTTAAACCGTTTTCGGCTATATCTAACCCATTTTTGCTCACTCCTAACGCATTTTAAGCCATTTTTCACCATTTCTGTCCCAATTTAAACCTTTTGGGCCATTTCTAGCACAGTTTTGCAAACTTCTAACCCATTTTAAGCAATTTTTGGCCATTCCTACCCCAGTTTTACCCCTATCTAACCACCTTTAAGCCGCTTTTGGCCATTTATAACCCAATTTTCCTCAGCTCTAACCCTTTTTAAGCCTTTTTTTGCTCTACCTGAACGATTTTTGCCAACTTTCCACTCGTTTGAAGGTTTTTTCTCTTCCCTTTCTAACCAACTTTTCCCCATTTCTTACCTGCTTTAACCCATTTTTGCCATTTCTAACCATTGCACACACATCTCTAACCTGCTTTAAAGCCTTTTTGGCCATTTCTAACCCGCTTTTGGCCAACTTAGGCCATTTCTAACCCGTTTTCGCACTTCTCTAACCCGCTTTAAAGCTTTTTTGGCCGTTTCTAACCCGTTTTAAGCCAGCTTTGGTCATTTCTGACCCATTTTTGCACATCTCTAACCTTTTTTAAGCCGGTTTTGGCTATTTCTCACTCATCTCTGCTTACCTCTAACCCTTTTTAAACCGGTTTTGGCCATTTCTAATCCAATTTTTGAACATTTCTAACCCGTTTTAAATCATTTTTGGCCATTTCTATCCCATTTTTGCGTGTCTAGAACCCTTTTAATGCATTTTTGACTCATTCTAAACCATTTTTGCCCACTTTCCACCCGTTTTAAGCTAGTTTTTTTCTGTTTCTAACCCAGTTTTCCCCATTTCTTTACCCACTTGAATCCATTTTTGGCCATTTCTAGCCCATTTTTGCACATCTCTAACCTGCTTTAAAGCAGTTTTGGCCATTTCTAACCATTTCTGGCACATCTCTAACCTCTTTTAAGCCATTCTTTGCCATTTCTAACCCATTTCTGCTCATCTCTAGCCCTTTTAAAGCCACGTTTGCGTCTTTCTACACCATTTTCTCTGACTTTCAACCAGGTTTAAGCCATTTTTCTTTCCTTTTCTAACTCATTTTTTGCCCATTGCTCACACGATTTAAACCATTTTTGGGTTTATCTAAACCATTTTTACACACTTCTAACACATTTTAAGCCATTTTTCACTATTTCTATCCCATTTTAAGGCGTTTTTGGCCATTTCTAACCCATTTTTGCATACATCTAACCCTTTTAAAGCCGTTTTGGGCTCTTTCTAAAACACTCTCTTCCGCATTCAACTAATTATAAGCATTTTTTTTTCTTTTCTGACCCATTTTTGGCCCAGTTCTCACACGTTTTATGCCATTTTCGGCTACATCTAACCCTTTTTTACCCACTACTAACCCATTTTAACCCTTTTTTGGCTATATCTAACCCATTTTAAGCTATTTTTGGCCATTTCTAACCCTTTTTTGCTCATCTCTAGCCCCTTTTAAGCCTAATTTGGCTTTTTCTAAACCGTTCTCGCATACCTCTAACCCTTTTAAGCCGGTTTTGGCCATTTCTAATGCATTTTTTGTCCATTTTTGAGGCTTTTTAAATAAATTTTGGCCATTTCTATTCCATTTCTGCAAATCTCTAACCCTTTTAAAGCCATTTTTGGTTCTTTCTAAACCATTTCTCCCCACTTTCAACACGGTTTATGCTATTTTTTTTTTTCCGTTTCTAACCCAGTTTTCTGCATTTCTCACCATCTTCAATCCATTTTTTTGCCATTTCTAACCATTTAATTTTTTTTTTTTTTTACACATCTCTTACCTGCTTTAAAGCCTTTTTGGCCATTTCTAACCCATTTTTGGCCATTCTTAACCTGTTTTATGCCATTCTTGGCCATTTCTAACTCATTTTTGCACATCTCTAACCCCTTTTAAGTAAATTTTGGCCATTTCTTATCCATTTTTTGTCCATTTCTAACCCATTTTTCTCCATTTCTAACACATTTTAAAGAGTTTTTGGCCATTTCTATCCCATTTTTGCACATCTCTAATCCTTTTTAAGCCTTTTTGGGCTATATCTTCACCATTTTTTCCCTCATTCAAAACTTTTTATGCTTTTTTTTCTGTTTCTAATGCAGTTTTTCCCATTTCTCTCCCGCTTTAATCCATTTTTGGCCATTTCTGACCAGTTTTTGCACATCTCTAACCTGCTTTAAAGCCTTTTTGGCCATTTCTATCCCAGTTTTTGCATATCTCTTACCCTTTTTAAGCCTTTTTTGGCTATACCTTAACCATTTTTGCCCTCCTTCAACTCTTATTAAGCTTTTTTTTTTTCTGTTTCTAACACAGTTTCTCCCAATTATTACCCGCTTTAATCCATTTTAGGCCATTTCTAACCCACTTTTACACATCTCTAACCTGCTTTAAAGCATTTTTGGCCATCTCCAACCATTTTTGGCACATCTATAAGCCCTTTTAAGCCATTTTTTTGCCATTTCTAACCCATTTTTGCACATCTCTAACCCTTTTAAAGCCATTTTTGCCTCTTTCTACACGATGTTTTCTCGCTCTCAACCCGTTTTAAGCCATTTTTAGTTCTTTTCTAACTCATTTTTTGCCTGGTTCTCACACGATTTAAACCGTTTTCGGCTATATCTAACCCATTTTTGCTCACTCCTAACGCATTTTAAGCCATTTTTCACCATTTCTATCCCAATTTAAACCTTTTTGGCCATTTCTAGCACAGTTTTGCAAACTTCTAACCCATTTTAAGCAATTTTTGGCCATTCCTACCCCAGTTTTACCCCTATCTAACCACCTTTAAGCCGCTTTTGGCCATTTATAACCCAATTTTCCTCAGCTCTAACCCTTTTTAAGCCTTTTTTTGCTCTACCTGAACGATTTTTGCCAACTTTCCACTCGTTTGAAGGTTTTTTCTATTTCCTTTCTAACCAACTTTTCCCCATTTCTTACCTGCTTTAACCCATTTTTGCCATTTCTAACCATTGCACACACATCTCTAACCTGCTTTAAAGCCTTTTTGGCCATTTCTAACCCGCTTTTGGCCAACTTAGGCCATTTCTAACCCGTTTTCGCACTTCTCTAACCCGCTTTAAAGCTTTTTTGGCCGTTTCTAACCCGTTTTAAGCCAGCTTTGGTCATTTCTGACCCATTTTTGCACATCTCTAACCTTTTTTAAGCCGGTTTTGGCTATTTCTCACTCATCTCTGCTTACCTCTAACCCTTTTTAAACCGGTTTTGGCCATTTCTAATCCAATTTTTGTCCATTTCTAACCAGGTTTAAATCATTTTTGGCCATTTCTATCCCATTTTTGCGTGTCTAGAACCCTTTTAATGCATTTTTGACTCATTCTAAACCATTTTTGCCCACTTTCCACCCGTTTTAAGCTAGTTTTTTTCTGTTTCTAACCCAGTTTTCCCCATTTCTTTACCCACTTGAATCCATTTTTGGCCATTTCTAGCCCATTTTTGCACATCTCTAACCTGCTTTAAAGCAGTTTTGGCCATTTCTAACCATTTCTGGCACATCTCTAACCTCTTTTAAGCCATTCTTTGCCATTTCTAACCCATTTCACAGAATCACAGAATCACAGAATCCCAAGGGTTGGAAGGGACCTCAAAAGATCATCTAGTCCAACCCCCCTGCAAGAGCAGGGTAACCTACAGTACATCACACAGGAACTTGTCCAGGCGGGCCTTGAATATCTCCAGTGTAGGAGACTCCACAACCCCCCTGGGCAACCTGTTCCAGTGCTCTGTCACTCTTACAGTAAAGAAGTTCTTCCTGATGTTAACGTGGAACTTCCTATGTTCCAGTTTACACCCATTGCCCCTTGTCCTATCACCGGATATCACTGAAAAAAGCCTAGCTCCATCATCCTGACACCTACCCTTTACATATTTGTAAACATTGATGAGGTCACCCCTCAGTCTCCTCTTCTCCAAGCTAAAGAGATCCAGCTCCATTTCTGCTCATATCTAGCCCTTTTAAAGCCACGTTTGGGTCTTTCTACACCATTTTTTCTGACTTTCAACCTGGTTTAAGCCATTTTTCTTTCCTTTTCTAACTCATTTTTTGCCCATTGCTCACACGATTTAAACCATTTTTGGATTTATCTAAACCATTTTTACACACTTCTAACACATTTTAAGCCATTTTTCACTATTTCTATCCCATTTTAAGGCGTTTTTGGCCATTTCTAACCCATTTTTGCATACATCTAACCCTTTTAAAGCTGTTTTGGGCTCTTTCTAAAACACTCTCTTCCGCATTCAACTAATTATAAGCATTTTTTTTTTTCTTTTCTGACCCATTTTTGGCCCAGTTCTCCCACGTTTTATGCCATTTTCGGCTACATCTAACCCTTTTTTACCCACTACTAACCCATTTTAACCCTTTTTTCGCTATATCTAACCCATTTTAAGCTATTTTTGGCCATTTCTAACCCTTTTTTGCTCATCTCTAGCCCCTTTTAAGCCAATTTTGGCTTTTTCTAAACCGTTCTCGCATACCTCTAACCCTTTTAAGCCGGTTTTGGCAATTTCTAATGCATTTTTTGTCCATTTTTGAGGCTTTTTAAATAAATTTTGGCCATTTCTATTCCATTTTTGCAAATCTCTAACCCTTTTAAAGCCATTTTTGGTTCTTTCTAAACCATTTCTCCCCACTTTCAAAACGGTTTATGCTATTTTTTTTTTCCGTTTCTAACCCAGTTTTCTGCATTTCTCACCATCTTTAATCCATTTTTTTGCCACTTCTAACCATTTTATTTTTTTTTTTTTTTTACACATCTCTTACCTGCTTTAAAGCCTTTTTGGCCATTTCTAACCCATTTTTGGCCATTCTTAACCTGTTTTATGCCATTCTTGGCCATTTCTAACTCATTTTTGCACATCTCTAACCCCTTTTAAGCTACTTTTGGCCATTTCTTATCCATTTTTTGTCCATTTCTAACCCATTTTTCTCCATTTCTAACACATTTTAAAGAGTTTTTGGCCATTTCTATCCCATTTTTGCACATCTCTAATCCTTTTTAAGCCTTTTTGGGCTATATCTTCACCATTTTTTCCCTCATTCAAAACTTTTTATGCTTTTTTTCTGTTTCTAATGCAGTTTTTCCCATTTCTCTCCCGCTTTAATCCATTTTTGGCCATTTCTGACCAGTTTTTGCACATCTCTAACCTGCTTTAAAGCCTTTTTGGCCATTTCTATCCCAGTTTTTGCATATCTCTAACCCTTTTTAAGCCTTTTTTGGCTATACCTTAACCATTTTTGCCCTCCTTCAACTCTTATTAAGCTTTTTTTTCTTCAGTTTCTAACACAGTTTCTCCCAATTATTACCCGCTTTAATCCATTTTAGGCCATTTCTAACCCACTTTTACACATCTCTAACCTGCTTTAAAGCATTTTTGGCCATTTCCAACCATTTTTGGCACATCTATAAGCCCTTTTAAGCCATTTTTTGCCATTTCTAACCCATTTTTGCACATCTCTAACCCTTTTAAAGCCATTTTTGCCTCTTTCTACACGATGTTTTCTCGCTCTCAACCCGTTTTAAGCCATTTTTAGTTCTTTTCTAACTCATTTTTTGCCTGGTTCTCACACGATTTAAACCGTTTTCGGCTATATCTAACCCATTTTTGCTCACTCCTAACGCATTTTAAGCCATTTTTCACCATTTCTATCCCAATTTAAACCTTTTGGGCCATTTCTAGCACAGTTTTGCAAACTTCTAACCCATTTTAAGCAAGTTTTGGCCATTCCTACCCCAGTTTTACCCCATCTAACCACCTTTAAGCCGCTTTTGGCCATTTATAACCCAATTTTCCTCAGCTCTAACCCTTTTTAAGCCTTTTTTTGCTCTACCTGAACGATTTTTGCCAACTTTCCACTCGTTTGAAGGTTTTTTCTCTTCCCTTTCTAACCAACTTTTCCCCATTTCTTACCTGCTTTAACCCATTTTTGCCATTTCTAACCATTGCACACACATCTCTAACCTGCTTTAAAGCCTTTTTGGCCATTTCTAACCCGCTTTTGGCCAACTTAGGCCATTTCTAACCCGTTTTCGCACTTCTCTAACCCGCTTTAAAGCTTTTTTGGCCGTTTCTAACCCGTTTTAAGCCAGCTTTGGTCATTTCTGACCCATTTTTGCACATCTCTAACCTTTTTTAAGCCGGTTTTGGCTATTTCTCACTCATCTCTGCTTACCTCTAACCCTTTTTAAACCGGTTTTGGCCATTTCTAATCCAATTTTTGAACATTTCTAACCCGTTTTAAATCATTTTTGGCCATTTCTATCCCATTTTTGCGTGTCTAGAACCCTTTTAATGCATTTTTGACTCATTCTAAACCATTTTTGCCCACTTTCCACCCGTTTTAAGCTAGTTTTTTTCTGTTTCTAACCCAGTTTTCCCCATTTCTTTACCCACTTGAATCCATTTTTGGCCATTTCTAGCCCATTTTTGCACATCTCTAACCTGCTTTAAAGCAGTTTTGGCCATTTCTAACCATTTCTGGCACATCTCTAACCTCTTTTAAGCCATTCTTTGCCATTTCTAACCCATTTCTGCTCATCTCTAGCCCTTTTAAAGCCACGTTTGCGTCTTTCTACACCATTTTCTCTGACTTTCAACCAGGTTTAAGCCATTTTTCTTTCCTTTTCTAACTCATTTTTTGCCCATTGCTCACACGATTTAAACCATTTTTGGGTTTATCTAAACCATTTTTACACACTTCTAACACATTTTAAGCCATTTTTCACTATTTCTATCCCATTTTAAGGCCTTTTTGGCCATTTCTAACCCATTTTTGCATACATCTAACCCTTTTAAAGCTGTTTTTGGCTCTTTCTAAAACACTTTCTTCTGCATTCAACTAATTATAAGCATTTTTTTTTCTTTTCTGACCCATTTTTGGCCCAGTTCTCACACGTTTTATGCCATTTTCGGCTACATCTAACCCTTTTTTACCCACTACTAACCCATTTTAACCCTTTTTTGGCTATATCTAACCCATTTTAAGCTATTTTTGGCCATTTCTAACCCTTTTTTGCTCATCTCTAGCCCCTTTTAAGCCAATTTTGGCTTTTTCTAAACCGTTCTCGCATACCTCTAACCCTTTTAAGCCGGTTTTGGCCATTTCTAATGCATTTTTTGTCCATTTTTGAGGCTTTTTAAATAAATTTTGGCCATTTCTATTCCATTTCTGCAAATCTCTAACCCTTTTAAAGCCATTTTTGGTTCTTTCTAAACCATTTCTCCCCACTTTCAACACGGTTTATGCTATTTTTTTTTCCGTTTCTAACCCAGATTTCTGCATTTCTCACCATCTTTAATCCATTTTTTTGCCACTTCTAACCATTTTTTTTTTTTTTTTTTGCACATCTCTTACCTGCTTTAAAGCCTTTTTGGCCATTTCTAACCCATTTTTGGCCATTCTTAACCTGTTTTATGCCATTCTTGGCCATTTCTAACTCATTTTTGCACATCTCTAACCCCTTTTAAGCTACTTTTGGCCATTTCTTATCCATTTTTTGTCCATTTCTAACCCATTTTTCTCCATTTCTAACACATTTTAAAGAGTTTTTGGCCATTTCTATCCCATTTTTGCACATCTCTAATCCTTTTTAAGCCTTTTTGGGCTATATCTTCACCATTTTTTCCCTCATTCAAAACTTTTTATGCTTTTTTTCTGTTTCTAATGCAGTTTTTCCCATTTCTCTCCCGCTTTAATCCATTTTTGGCCATTTCTGACCAGTTTTTGCACATCTCTAACCTGCTTTAAAGCCTTTTTGGCCATTTCTATCCCAGTTTTTGCATATCTCTAACCCTTTTTAAGCCTTTTTTGGCTATACCTTAACCATTTTTGCCCTCCTTCAACTCTTATTAAGCTTTTTTTTCTTCAGTTTCTAACACAGTTTCTCCCAATTATTACCCGCTTTAATCCATTTTTGGCCATTTCTAACCCACTTTTACACATCTCTAACCTGCTTTAAAGCATTTTTGGCCATTTCCAACCATTTTTGGCACATCTATAAGCCCTTTTAAGCCATTTTTTGCCATTTCTAACCCATTTTTGCACATCTCTAACCCTTTTAAAGCCATTTTTGCCTCTTTCTACACGATGTTTTCTCGCTCTCAACCCGTTTTAAGCCATTTTTAGTTCTTTTCTAACTCATTTCTTGCCTGGTTCTCACACGATTTAAACCGTTTTCGGCTATATCTAACCCATTTTTGCTCACTCCTAACGCATTTTAAGCCATTTTTCACCATTTCTGTCCCAATTTAAACCTTTTGGGCCATTTCTAGCACAGTTTTGCAAACTTCTAACCCATTTTAAGCAATTTTTGGCCATTCCTACCCCAGTTTTACCCCTATCTAACCACCTTTAAGCCGCTTTTGGCCATTTATAACCCAATTTTCCTCAGCTCTAACCCTTTTTAAGCCTTTTTTTGCTCTACCTGAACGATTTTTGCCAACTTTCCACTCGTTTGAAGGTTTTTTCTCTTCCCTTTCTAACCAACTTTTCCCCATTTCTTACCTGCTTTAACCCATTTTTGCCATTTCTAACCATTGCACACACATCTCTAACCTGCTTTAAAGCCTTTTTGGCCATTTCTAACCCGCTTTTGGCCAACTTAGGCCATTTCTAACCCGTTTTCGCACTTCTCTAACCCGCTTTAAAGCTTTTTTGGCCGTTTCTAACCCGTTTTAAGCCAGCTTTGGTCATTTCTGACCCATTTTTGCACATCTCTAACCTTTTTTAAGCCGGTTTTGGCTATTTCTCACTCATCTCTGCTTACCTCTAACCCTTTTTAAACCGGTTTTGGCCATTTCTAATCCAATTTTTGAACATTTCTAACCCGTTTTAAATCATTTTTGGCCATTTCTATCCCATTTTTGCGTGTCTAGAACCCTTTTAATGCATTTTTGACTCATTCTAAACCATTTTTGCCCACTTTCCACCCGTTTTAAGCTAGTTTTTTTCTGTTTCTGACCCAGTTTTCCCCATTTCTTTACCCACTTGAATCCATTTTTGGCCATTTCTAGCCCATTTTTGCACATCTCTAACCTGCTTTAAAGCAGTTTTGGCCATTTCTAACCATTTCTGGCACATCTCTAACCTCTTTTAAGCCATTCTTTGCCATTTCTAACCCATTTCTGCTCATCTCTTGCCCTTTTAAAGCCACGTTTGCGTCTTTCTACACCATTTTCTCTGACTTTCAACCAGGTTTAAGCCATTTTTCTTTCCTTTTCTAACTCATTTTTTGCCCATTGCTCACACGATTTAAACCATTTTTGGGTTTATCTAAACCATTTTTACACACTTCTAACACATTTTAAGCCATTTTTCACTATTTCTATCCCATTTTAAGGCCTTTTTGGCCATTTCTAACCCATTTTTGCATACATCTAACCCTTTTAAAGCCGTTTTGGGCTCTTTCTAAAACACTCTCTTCCGCATTCAACTAATTATAAGCATTTTTTTTTCTTTTCTGACCCATTTTTGGCCCAGTTCTCACACGTTTTATGCCATTTTCGGCTACATCTAACCCTTTTTTACCCACTACTAACCCATTTTAACCCTTTTTTGGCTATATCTAACCCATTTTAAGCTATTTTTGGCCATTTCTAACCCTTTTTTGCTCATCTCTAGCCCCTTTTAAGCCTAATTTGGCTTTTTCTAAACCGTTCTCGCATACCTCTAACCCTTTTAAGCCGGTTTTGGCCATTTCTAATGCATTTTTTGTCCATTTTTGAGGCTTTTTAAATAAATTTTGGCCATTTCTATTCCATTTTTGCAAATCTCTAACCCTTTTAAAGCCATTTTTGGTTCTTTCTAAACCATTTCTCCCCACTTTCAACACGGTTTATGCTATTTTTTTTTTCCGTTTCTAACCCAGTTTTCTGCATTTCTCACCATCTTTAATCCATTTTTTTGCCATTTCTAACCATTTAATTTTTTTTTTTTTTTACACATCTCTTACCTGCTTTAAAGCCTTTTTGGCCATTTCTAACCCATTTTTGGCCATTCTTAACCTGTTTTATGCCATTCTTGGCCATTTCTAACTCATTTTTGCACATCTCTAACCCCTTTTAAGTAAATTTTGGCCATTTCTTATCCATTTTTTGTCCATTTCTAACCCATTTTTCTCCATTTCTAACACATTTTAAAGAGTTTTTGGCCATTTCTATCCCATTTTTGCACATCTCTAATCCTTTTTAAGCCTTTTTGGGCTATATCTTCACCATTTTTTCCCTCATTCAAAACTTTTTATGCTTTTTTTTCTGTTTCTAATGCAGTTTTTCCCATTTCTCTCCCGCTTTAATCCATTTTTGGCCATTTCTGACCAGTTTTTGCACATCTCTAACCTGCTTTAAACCCTTTTTGGCCATTTCTATCCCAGTTTTTGCATATCTCTTACCCCTTTTAAGCCTTTTTTGGCTATACCTTAACCATTTTTGCCCTCCTTCAACTCTTATTAAGCTTTTTTTTTTTCTGTTTCTAACACAGTTTCTCCCAATTATTACCCGCTTTAATCCATTTTAGGCCATTTCTAACGCACTTTTACACATCTCTAACCTGCTTTAAAGCATTTTTGGCCATCTCCAACCATTTTTGGCACATCTATAAGCCCTTTTAAGCCATTTTTTTGCCATTTCTAACCCATTTTTGCACATCTCTAACCCTTTTAAAGCCATTTTTGCCTCTTTCTACACGATGTTTTCTCGCTCTCAACCCGTTTTAAGCCATTTTTAGTTCTTTTCTAACTCATTTTTTGCCTGGTTCTCACACGATTTAAACCGTTTTCGGCTATATCTAACCATTTTTGCTCACTCCTAACGCATTTTAAGCCATTTTTCACCATTTCTATCCCAATTTAAACCTTTTGGGCCATTTCTAGCACAGTTTTGCAAACTTCTAACCCATTTTAAGCAAGTTTTGGCCATTCCTACCCCAGTTTTACCCCATCTAACCACCTTTAAGCCGCTTTTGGCCATTTATAACCCAATTTTCCTCAGCTCTAACCCTTTTTAAGCCTTTTTTTGCTCTACCTGAACGATTTTTGCCAACTTTCCACTCGTTTGAAGGTTTTTTCTATTTCCTTTCTAACCAACTTTTCCCCATTTCTTACCTGCTTTAACCCATTTTTGCCATTTCTAACCATTGCACACACATCTCTAACCTGCTTTAAAGCCTTTTTGGCCATTTCTAACCCGCTTTTGGCCAACTTAGGCCATTTCCAACCCGTTTTCGCACATCTCTAACCCGCTTTAAAGCTTTTTTGGCCGTTTCTAACCCGTTTTAAGCCAGCTTTGGTCATTTCTGACCCATTTTTGCACATCTCTAACCTTTTTTAAGCCTGTTTTGGCTATTTCTCACTCATCTCTGCTTACCTCTAACCCTTTTTAAACCGGTTTTGGCCATTTCTAATCCAATTTTTGAACATTTCTAACCCGTTTTAAATCATTTTTGGCCATTTCTATCCCATTTTTGCGTGTCTAGAACCCTTTTAATGCATTTTTGACTCTTTCTAAACCATTTTTGCCCACTTTCCACCCGTTTTAAGCTAGTTTTTTTCTGTTTCTAACCCAGTTTTCCCCATTTCTTTACCCACTTGAATCCATTTTTGGCCATTTCTAGCCCATTTTTGCACATCTCTAACCTGCTTTAAAGCAGTTTTGGCCATTTCTAACCATTTCTGGCACATCTCTAACCTCTTTTAAGCCATTCTTTGCCATTTCTAACCCATTTCTGCTCATCTCTAGCCCTTTTAAAGCCACGTTTGGCTCTTTCTACACCATTTTCTCTGACTTTCAACCAGGTTTAAGCCATTTTTCTTTCCTTTTCTAACTCATTTTTTGCCCATTGCTCACACGATTTAAACCATTTTTGGGTTTATCTAAACCATTTTTACACACTTCTAACACATTTTAAGCCATTTTTCACTATTTCTATCCCATTTTAAGGCCTTTTTGGCCATTTCTAACCCATTTTTGCATACATCTAACCCTTTTAAAGCCGTTTTTGGCTCTTTCTAAAACACTTTCTTCTGCATTCAACTAATTATAAGCATTTTTTTTTCTTTTCTGACCCATTTTTGGCCCAGTTCTCACACGTTTTATGCCATTTTCGGCTACATCTAACCCTTTTTTACCCACTACTAACCCATTTTAACCCTTTTTTGGCTATATCTAACCCATTTTAAGCTATTTTTGGCCATTTCTAACCCTTTTTTGCTCATCTCTAGCCCCTTTTAAGCCTAATTTGGCTTTTTCTAAACCGTTCTCGCATACCTCTAACCCTTTTAAGCCGGTTTTGGCCATTTCTAATGCATTTTTTGTCCATTTTTGAGGCTTTTTAAATAAATTTTGGCCATTTCTATTCCATTTTTGCAAATCTCTAACCCTTTTAAAGCCATTTTTGGTTCTTTCTAAACCATTTCTCCCCACTTTCAACACGGTTTATGCTATTTTTTTTTTTCCGTTTCTAACCCAGTTTTCTGCATTTCTCACCATCTTTAATCCATTTTTTGCCATTTCTAACCATTTAATTTTTTTTTTTTTTACACATCTCTTACCTGCTTTAAAGCCTTTTTGGCCATTTCTAACCCATTTTTGGCCATTCTTAATCTGTTTTATGCCATTCTTGGCCATTTCTAACTCATTTTTGCACATCTCTAACCCCTTTTAAGCTACTTTTGGCCATTTCTTATCCATTTTTTGTCCATTTCTAACCCATTTTTCTCCATTTCTAACACATTTTAAAGAGTTTTTGGCCATTTCTATCCCATTTTTGCACATCTCTAATCCTTTTTAAGCCTTTTTGGGCTATATCTTCACCATTTTTTCCCTCATTCAAAACTTTTTATGCTTTTTTTCTGTTTCTAATGCAGTTTTTCCCATTTCTCTCCCGCTTTAATCCATTTTTGGCCATTTCTGACCAGTTTTTGCACATCTCTAACCTGCTTTAAAGCCTTTTTGGCCATTTCTATCCCAGTTTTTGCATATCTCTTACCCTTTTTAAGCCTTTTTTGGCTATACCTTAACCATTTTTGCCCTCCTTCAACTCTTATTAAGCTTTTTTTTTTTCTGTTTCTAACACAGTTTCTCCCAATTATTACCCGCTTTAATCCATTTTAGGCCATTTCTAACCCACTTTTACACATCTCTAACCTGCTTTAAAGCATTTTTGGCCATTTCCAACCATTTTTGGCACATCTATAAGCCCTTTTAAGCCATTTTTTTGCCATTTCTAACCCATTTTTGCACATCTCTAACCCTTTTAAAGCCATTTTTGCCTCTTTCTACACGATGTTTTCTCGCTCTCAACCCGTTTTAAGCCATTTTTAGTTCTTTTCTAACTCATTTTTTGCCTGGTTCTCACACGATTTAAACCGTTTTCGGCTATATCTAACCCATTTTTGCTCACTCCCAACGCATTTTAAGCCATTTTTCACCATTTCTATCCCAATTTAAACCTTTTGGGCCATTTCTAGCACAGTTTTGCAAACTTCTAACCCATTTTAAGCAATTTTTGGCCATTCCTACCCCAGTTTTACCCCTATCTAACCACCTTTAAGCCGCTTTTGGCCATTTATAACCCAATTTTCCTCAGCTCTAACCCTTTTTAAGCCTTTTTTTGCTCTACCTGAACGATTTTTGCCAACTTTCCACTCGTTTGAAGGTTTTTTCTCTTCCCTTTCTAACCAACTTTTCCCCATTTCTTACCTGCTTTAACCCATTTTTGCCATTTCTAACCATTGCACACACATCTCTAACCTGCTTTAAAGCCTTTTTGGCCATTTCTAACCCGCTTTTGGCCAACTTAGGCCATTTCCAACCCGTTTTCGCACATCTCTAACCCGCTTTAAAGCTTTTTTGGCCGTTTCTAACCCATTTTAAGCCAGCTTTGGTCATTCCTGACCCATTTTTGCACATCTCTAACCTTTTTTAAGCCGGTTTTGGCTATTTCTCACTCATCTCTGCTTACCTCTAACCCTTTTTAAACCGGTTTTGGCCATTTCTAATCCAATTTTTGAACATTTCTAACCCGTTTTAAATCATTTTTGGCCATTTCTATCCCATTTTTGCGTGTCTAGAACCCTTTTAATGCATTTTTGACTCATTCTAAACCATTTTTGCCCACTTTCCACCCGTTTTAAGCTAGTTTTTTTCTGTTTCTAACCCAGTTTTCCCCATTTCTTTACCCACTTGAATCCATTTTTGGCCATTTCTAGCCCATTTTTGCACATCTCTAACCTGCTTTAAAGCAGTTTTGGCCATTTCTAACCATTTCTGGCACATCTCTAACCTCTTTTAAGCCATTCTTTGCCATTTCTAACCCATTTCTGCTCATCTCTAGCCCTTTTAAAGCCACGTTTGGGTCTTTCTACACCATTTTTTCTGACTTTCAACCTGGTTTAAGCCATTTTTCTTTCCTTTTCTAACTCATTTTTTGCCCATTGCTCACACGATTTAAACCATTTTTGGGTTTATCTAAACCATTTTTACACACTTCTAACACATTTTAAGCCATTTTTCACTACTTCTATCCCATTTTAAGGCGTTTTTGGCCATTTCCAACCCATTTTTGCATACATCTAACCCTTTTAAAGCCGTTTTTGGCTCTTTCTAAAACACTTTCTTCTGCATTCAACTAATTATAAGCATTTTTTTTTCTTTTCTGACCCATTTTTGGCCCAGTTCTCACACGTTTTATGTCATTTTCGGCTACATCTAACCCTTTTTTACCCACTACTAACCCATTTTAACCCTTTTTTGGCTATATCTAACCCATTTTAAGCTATTTTTGGCCATTTCTAACCCTTTTTTGCTCATCTCTAGCCCCTTTTAAGCCAATTTTGGCTTTTTCTAAACCGTTCTCGCATACCTCTAACCCTTTTAAGCCGGTTTTGGCCATTTCTAATGCATTTTTTGTCCATTTTTGAGGCTTTTTAAATAAATTTTGGCCATTTCTATTCCATTTCTGCAAATCTCTAACCCTTTTAAAGCCATTTTTGGTTCTTTCTAAACCATTTCTCCCCACTTTCAACACGGTTTATGCTATTTTTTTTTTCCGTTTCTAACCCAGTTTTCTGCATTTCTCACCATCTTTAATCCATTTTTTTGCCACTTCTAACAATTTTTTTTTTTTTTTTTACACATCTCTTACCTGCTTTAAAGCCTTTTTGGCCATTTCTAACCCATTTTTGGCCATTCTTAACCTGTTTTATGCCATTCTTGGCCATTTCTAACTCATTTTTGCACATCTCTAACCCCTTTTAAGTAAATTTTGGCCATTTCTTATCCATTTTTTGTCCATTTCTAACCCATTTTTCTCCATTTCTAACACATTTTAAAGAGTTTTTGGCCATTTCTATCCCATTTTTGCACATCTCTAATCCTTTTTAAGCCTTTTTGGGCTATATCTTCACCATTTTTTCCCTCATTCAAAACTTTTTATGCTTTTTTTTCTGTTTCTAATGCAGTTTTTCCCATTTCTCTCCCGCTTTAATCCATTTTTGGCCATTTCTGACCAGTTTTTGCACATCTCTAACCTGCTTTAAAGCCTTTTTGGCAATTTCTATCCCAGTTTTTGCATATCTCTTACCCTTTTTAAGCCTTTTTTGGCTATACCTTAACCATTTTTGCCCTCCTTCAACTCTTATTAAGCTTTTTTTTTTTTTCTGTTTCTAACACAGTTTCTCCCAATTATTGCCCGCTTTAATCCATTTTAGGCCATTTCTAACCCACTTTTACACATCTCTAACCTGCTTTAAAGCATTTTTGGCCATTTCCAACCATTTCTGGCACATCTATAAGCCCTTTTAAGCCATTTTTTTGCCATTTCTAACCCATTTTTGCACATCTCTAACCCTTTTAAAGCCATTTTTGCCTCTTTCTACACGATGTTTTCTCGCTCTCAACCCGTTTTAAGCCATTTTTAGTTCTTTTCTAACTCATTTTTTGCCTGGTTCTCACACGATTTAAACCGTTTTCGGCTATATCTAACCCATTTTTGCTCACTCCTAACGCATTTTAAGCCATTTTTCACCATTTCTGTCCCAATTTAAACCTTTTGGGCCATTTCTAGTACAGTTTTGCAAACTTCTAACCCATTTTAAGCAATTTTTGGCCATTCCTACCCCAGTTTTACCCCTATCTAACCACCTTTAAGCCGCTTTTGGCCATTTATAACCCATTTTTCCTCAGCTCTAACCCTTTTTAAGCCTTTTTTTGCTATACCTGAACGATTTCTGCCAACTTTCCACTCGTTTGAAGGTTTTTTCTCTTCCTTTTCTAACCAAGTTTTCCCCATTTCTTACCTGCTTTAACCCATTTTTGCCATTTCTAACCATTGCACACACATCTCTAACCTGCTTTAAAGCCTTTTTGGCCATTTCTAACCCGCTTTTGGCCAACTTAGGCCATTTCTAACCCGTTTTCGCACATCTCTAACCCGCTTTAAAGCTTTTTTGGCCGTTTCTAACCCGTTTAAAGCCAGCTTTGGTCATTTCTGACCCATTTTTGCACATCTCTAACCTTTTTTAAGCCGGTTTTGGCTATTTCTCACTCATCTCTGCTTACCTCTAACCCTTTTTAAACCGGTTTTGGCCATTTCTAATCCAATTTTTGAACATTTCTAACCCGTTTTAAATCATTTTTGGCCATTTCTATCCCATTTTTGCGTGTCTAGAACCCTTTTAATGCATTTTTGACTCATTCTAAACCATTTTTGCCCACTTTCCACCCGTTTTAAGCTAGTTTTTTTCTGTTTCTAACCCAGTTTTCCCCATTTCTTTACCCACTTGAATCCATTTTTGGCCATTTCTAGCCCATTTTTGCACATCTCTAACCTGCTTTAAAGCAGTTTTGGCCATTTCTAACCATTTCTGGCACATCTCTAACCTCTTTTAAGCCATTCTTTGCCATTTCTAACCCATTTCTGCTCATCTCTAGCCCTTTTAAAGCCACGTTTGGCTCTTTCTACACCATTTTTTCTGACTTTCAACCAGGTTTAAGCCATTTTTCTTTCCTTTTCTAACTCATTTTTTGCCCATTGCTCACACGATTTAAACCATTTTTGGGTTTATCTAAACCATTTTTACACACTTCTAACACATTTTAAGCCATTTTTCACTATTTCTATCCCATTTTAAGGCGTTTTTGGCCATTTCCAACCCATTTTTGCATACATCTAACCCTTTTAAAGCTGTTTTTGGCTCTTTCTAAAACACTTTCTTCTGCATTCAACTAATTATAAGCATTTTTTTTTCTTTTCTGACCCATTTTTGGCCCAGTTCTCACACGTTTTAAGCCATTTTCGGCTACATCTAACCCTTTTTTACCCACTACTAACCCATTTTAACCCTTTTTTGGCTATATCTAACCCATTTTAAGCTATTTTTGGCCATTTCTAACCCTTTTTTGCTCATCTCTAGCCCCTTTTAAGCCAATTTTGGCTTTTTCTAAACCGTTCTCGCATACCTCTAACCCTTTTAAGCCGGTTTTGGCCATTTCTAATGCATTTTTTGTCCATTTTTGAGGCTTTTTAAATAAATTTTGGCCATTTCTATTCCATTTTTGCAAATCTCTAACCCTTTTAAAGCCATTTTTGGTTCTTTCTAAACCATTTCTCCCCACTTTCAACACGGTTTATGCTATTTTTTTTTTTCCGTTTCTAACCCAGTTTTCTGCATTTCTCACCATCTTTAATCCATTTTTTTGCCATTTCTAACCATTTAATTTTTTTTTTTTTTTACACATCTCTTACCTGCTTTAAAGCCTTTTTGGCCATTTCTAACCCATTTTTGGCCATTCTTAACCTGTTTTATGCCATTCTTGGCCATTTCTAACTCATTTTTGCACATCTCTAACCCCTTTTAAGTAAATTTTGGCCATTTCTTATCCATTTTTTGTCCATTTCTAACCCATTTTTCTCCATTTCTAACACATTTTAAAGAGTTTTTGGCCATTTCTATCCCATTTTTGCACATCTCTAATCCTTTTTAAGCCTTTTTGGGCTATATCTTCACCATTTTTTCCCTCATTCAAAACTTTTTATGCTTTTTTTTCTGTTTCTAATGCAGTTTTTCCCATTTCTCTCCCGCTTTAATCCATTTTTGGCCATTTCTGACCAGTTTTTGCACATCTCTAACCTGCTTTAAACCCTTTTTGGCCATTTCTATCCCAGTTTTTGCATATCTCTTACCCCTTTTAAGCCTTTTTTGGCTATACCTTAACCATTTTTGCCCTCCTTCAACTCTTATTAAGCTTTTTTTTTTTCTGTTTCTAACACAGTTTCTCCCAATTATTACCCGCTTTAATCCATTTTAGGCCATTTCTAACGCACTTTTACACATCTCTAACCTGCTTTAAAGCATTTTTGGCCATCTCCAACCATTTTTGGCACATCTATAAGCCCTTTTAAGCCATTTTTTTGCCATTTCTAACCCATTTTTGCACATCTCTAACCCTTTTAAAGCCATTTTTGCCTCTTTCTACACGATGTTTTCTCGCTCTCAACCCGTTTTAAGCCATTTTTAGTTCTTTTCTAACTCATTTTTTGCCTGGTTCTCACACGATTTAAACCGTTTTCGGCTATATCTAACCCATTTTTGCTCACTCCTAACGCATTTTAAGCCATTTTTCACCATTTCTATCCCAATTTAAACCTTTTGGGCCATTTCTAGCACAGTTTTGCAAACTTCTAACCCATTTTAAGCAAGTTTTGGCCATTCCTACCCCAGTTTTACCCCATCTAACCACCTTTAAGCCGCTTTTGGCCATTTATAACCCAATTTTCCTCAGCTCTAACCCTTTTTAAGCCTTTTTTTGCTCTACCTGAACGATTTTTGCCAACTTTCCACTCGTTTGAAGGTTTTTTCTATTTCCTTTCTAACCAACTTTTCCCCATTTCTTACCTGCTTTAACCCATTTTTGCCATTTCTAACCATTGCACACACATCTCTAACCTGCTTTAAAGCCTTTTTGGCCATTTCTAACCCGCTTTTGGCCAACTTAGGCCATTTCCAACCCGTTTTCGCACATCTCTAACCCGCTTTAAAGCTTTTTTGGCCGTTTCTAACCCGTTTTAAGCCAGCTTTGGTCATTTCTGACCCATTTTTGCACATCTCTAACCTTTTTTAAGCCTGTTTTGGCTATTTCTCACTCATCTCTGCTTACCTCTAACCCTTTTTAAACCGGTTTTGGCCATTTCTAATCCAATTTTTGAACATTTCTAACCCGTTTTAAATCATTTTTGGCCATTTCTATCCCATTTTTGCGTGTCTAGAACCCTTTTAATGCATTTTTGACTCTTTCTAAACCATTTTTGCCCACTTTCCACCCGTTTTAAGCTAGTTTTTTTCTGTTTCTAACCCAGTTTTCCCCATTTCTTTACCCACTTGAATCCATTTTTGGCCATTTCTAGCCCATTTTTGCACATCTCTAACCTGCTTTAAAGCAGTTTTGGCCATTTCTAACCATTTCTGGCACATCTCTAACCTCTTTTAAGCCATTCTTTGCCATTTCTAACCCATTTCTGCTCATCTCTAGCCCTTTTAAAGCCACGTTTGGCTCTTTCTACACCATTTTCTCTGACTTTCAACCAGGTTTAAGCCATTTTTCTTTCCTTTTCTAACTCATTTTTTGCCCATTGCTCACACGATTTAAACCATTTTTGGGTTTATCTAAACCATTTTTACACACTTCTAACACATTTTAAGCCATTTTTCACTATTTCTATCCCATTTTAAGGCCTTTTTGGCCATTTCTAACCCATTTTTGCATACATCTAACCCTTTTAAAGCCGTTTTTGGCTCTTTCTAAAACACTTTCTTCTGCATTCAACTAATTATAAGCATTTTTTTTTCTTTTCTGACCCATTTTTGGCCCAGTTCTCACACGTTTTATGCCATTTTCGGCTACATCTAACCCTTTTTTACCCACTACTAACCCATTTTAACCCTTTTTTGGCTATATCTAACCCATTTTAAGCTATTTTTGGCCATTTCTAACCCTTTTTTGCTCATCTCTAGCCCCTTTTAAGCCTAATTTGGCTTTTTCTAAACCGTTCTCGCATACCTCTAACCCTTTTAAGCCGGTTTTGGCCATTTCTAATGCATTTTTTGTCCATTTTTGAGGCTTTTTAAATAAATTTTGGCCATTTCTATTCCATTTTTGCAAATCTCTAACCCTTTTAAAGCCATTTTTGGTTCTTTCTAAACCATTTCTCCCCACTTTCAACACGGTTTATGCTATTTTTTTTTTTCCGTTTCTAACCCAGTTTTCTGCATTTCTCACCATCTTTAATCCATTTTTTGCCATTTCTAACCATTTAATTTTTTTTTTTTTTTACACATCTCTTACCTGCTTTAAAGCCTTTTTGGCCATTTCTAACCCATTTTTGGCCATTCTTAATCTGTTTTATGCCATTCTTGGCCATTTCTAACTCATTTTTGCACATCTCTAACCCCTTTTAAGCTACTTTTGGCCATTTCTTATCCATTTTTTGTCCATTTCTAACCCATTTTTCTCCATTTCTAACACATTTTAAAGAGTTTTTGGCCATTTCTATCCCATTTTTGCACATCTCTAATCCTTTTTAAGCCTTTTTGGGCTATATCTTCACCATTTTTTCCCTCATTCAAAACTTTTTATGCTTTTTTTCTGTTTCTAATGCAGTTTTTCCCATTTCTCTCCCGCTTTAATCCATTTTTGGCCATTTCTGACCAGTTTTTGCACATCTCTAACCTGCTTTAAAGCCTTTTTGGCCATTTCTATCCCAGTTTTTGCATATCTCTTACCCTTTTTAAGCCTTTTTTGGCTATACCTTAACCATTTTTGCCCTCCTTCAACTCTTATTAAGCTTTTTTTTTTTCTGTTTCTAACACAGTTTCTCCCAATTATTACCCGCTTTAATCCATTTTAGGCCATTTCTAACCCACTTTTACACATCTCTAACCTGCTTTAAAGCATTTTTGGCCATTTCCAACCATTTTTGGCACATCTATAAGCCCTTTTAAGCCATTTTTTTGCCATTTCTAACCCATTTTTGCACATCTCTAACCCTTTTAAAGCCATTTTTGCCTCTTTCTACACGATGTTTTCTCGCTCTCAACCCGTTTTAAGCCATTTTTAGTTCTTTTCTAACTCATTTTTTGCCTGGTTCTCACACGATTTAAACCGTTTTCGGCTATATCTAACCCATTTTTGCTCACTCCCAACGCATTTTAAGCCATTTTTCACCATTTCTATCCCAATTTAAACCTTTTGGGCCATTTCTAGCACAGTTTTGCAAACTTCTAACCCATTTTAAGCAATTTTTGGCCATTCCTACCCCAGTTTTACCCCTATCTAACCACCTTTAAGCCGCTTTTGGCCATTTATAACCCAATTTTCCTCAGCTCTAACCCTTTTTAAGCCTTTTTTTGCTCTACCTGAACGATTTTTGCCAACTTTCCACTCGTTTGAAGGTTTTTTCTCTTCCCTTTCTAACCAACTTTTCCCCATTTCTTACCTGCTTTAACCCATTTTTGCCATTTCTAACCATTGCACACACATCTCTAACCTGCTTTAAAGCCTTTTTGGCCATTTCTAACCCGCTTTTGGCCAACTTAGGCCATTTCCAACCCGTTTTCGCACATCTCTAACCCGCTTTAAAGCTTTTTTGGCCGTTTCTAACCCATTTTAAGCCAGCTTTGGTCATTCCTGACCCATTTTTGCACATCTCTAACCTTTTTTAAGCCGGTTTTGGCTATTTCTCACTCATCTCTGCTTACCTCTAACCCTTTTTAAACCGGTTTTGGCCATTTCTAATCCAATTTTTGAACATTTCTAACCCGTTTTAAATCATTTTTGGCCATTTCTATCCCATTTTTGCGTGTCTAGAACCCTTTTAATGCATTTTTGACTCTTTCTAAACCATTTTTGCCCACTTTCCACCCGTTTTAAGCTAGTTTTTTTCTGTTTCTAACCCAGTTTTCCCCATTTCTTTACCCACTTGAATCCATTTTTGGCCATTTCTAGCCCATTTTTGCACATCTCTAACCTGCTTTAAAGCAGTTTTGGCCATTTCTAACCATTTCTGGCACATCTCTAACCTCTTTTAAGCCATTCTTTGCCATTTCTAACCCATTTCTGCTCATCTCTAGCCCTTTTAAAGCCACGTTTGGGTCTTTCTACACCATTTTTTCTGACTTTCAACCTGGTTTAAGCCATTTTTCTTTCCTTTTCTAACTCATTTTTTGCCCATTGCTCACACGATTTAAACCATTTTTGGGTTTATCTAAACCATTTTTACACACTTCTAACACATTTTAAGCCATTTTTCACTACTTCTATCCCATTTTAAGGCGTTTTTGGCCATTTCCAACCCATTTTTGCATACATCTAACCCTTTTAAAGCCGTTTTTGGCTCTTTCTAAAACACTTTCTTCTGCATTCAACTAATTATAAGCATTTTTTTTTCTTTTCTGACCCATTTTTGGCCCAGTTCTCACACGTTTTATGTCATTTTCGGCTACATCTAACCCTTTTTTACCCACTACTAACCCATTTTAACCCTTTTTTGGCTATATCTAACCCATTTTAAGCTATTTTTGGCCATTTCTAACCCTTTTTTGCTCATCTCTAGCCCCTTTTAAGCCAATTTTGGCTTTTTCTAAACCGTTCTCGCATACCTCTAACCCTTTTAAGCCGGTTTTGGCCATTTCTAATGCATTTTTTGTCCATTTTTGAGGCTTTTTAAATAAATTTTGGCCATTTCTATTCCATTTCTGCAAATCTCTAACCCTTTTAAAGCCATTTTTGGTTCTTTCTAAACCATTTCTCCCCACTTTCAACACGGTTTATGCTATTTTTTTTTTCCGTTTCTAACCCAGTTTACTGCATTTCTCACCATCTTTAATCCATTTTTTTGCCACTTCTAACAATTTTTTTTTTTTTTTTTTACACATCTCTTACCTGCTTTAAAGCCTTTTTGGCCATTTCTAACCCATTTTTGGCCATTCTTAACCTGTTTTATGCCATTCTTGGCCATTTCTAACTCATTTTTGCACATCTCTAACCCCTTTTAAGTAAATTTTGGCCATTTCTTATCCATTTTTTGTCCATTTCTAACCCATTTTTCTCCATTTCTAAAACATTTTAAAGAGTTTTTGGCCATTTCTATCCCATTTTTGCACATCTCTAATCCTTTTTAAGCCTTTTTGGGCTATATCTTCACCATTTTTTCCCTCATTCAAAACTTTTTATGCTTTTTTTTCTGTTTCTAATGCAGTTTTTCCCATTTCTCTCCCGCTTTAATCCATTTTTGGCCATTTCTGACCAGTTTTTGCACATCTCTAACCTGCTTTAAAGCCTTTTTGGCAATTTCTATCCCAGTTTTTGCATATCTCTTACCCTTTTTAAGCCTTTTTTGGCTATACCTTAACCATTTTTGCCCTCCTTCAACTCTTATTAAGCTTTTTTTTTTTTTCTGTTTCTAACACAGTTTCTCCCAATTATTGCCCGCTTTAATCCATTTTAGGCCATTTCTAACCCACTTTTACACATCTCTAACCTGCTTTAAAGCATTTTTGGCCATTTCCAACCATTTCTGGCACATCTATAAGCCCTTTTAAGCCATTTTTTTGCCATTTCTAACCCATTTTTGCACATCTCTAACCCTTTTAAAGCCATTTTTGCCTCTTTCTACACGATGTTTTCTCGCTCTCAACCCGTTTTAAGCCATTTTTAGTTCTTTTCTAACTCATTTTTTGCCTGGTTCTCACACGATTTAAACCGTTTTCGGCTATATCTAACCCATTTTTGCTCACTCCTAACGCATTTTAAGCCATTTTTCACCATTTCTGTCCCAATTTAAACCTTTTGGGCCATTTCTAGTACAGTTTTGCAAACTTCTAACCCATTTTAAGCAATTTTTGGCCATTCCTACCCCAGTTTTACCCCTATCTAACCACCTTTAAGCCGCTTTTGGCCATTTATAACCCATTTTTCCTCAGCTCTAACCCTTTTTAAGCCTTTTTTTGCTATACCTGAACGATTTCTGCCAACTTTCCACTCGTTTGAAGGTTTTTTCTCTTCCTTTTCTAACCAAGTTTTCCCCATTTCTTACCTGCTTTAACCCATTTTTGCCATTTCTAACCATTGCACACACATCTCTAACCTGCTTTAAAGCCTTTTTGGCCATTTCTAACCCGCTTTTGGCCAACTTAGGCCATTTCTAACCCGTTTTCGCACATCTCTAACCCGCTTTAAAGCTTTTTTGGCCGTTTCTAACCCGTTTAAAGCCAGCTTTGGTCATTTCTGACCCATTTTTGCACATCTCTAACCTTTTTTAAGCCGGTTTTGGCTATTTCTCACTCATCTCTGCTTACCTCTAACCCTTTTTAAACCGGTTTTGGCCATTTCTAATCCAATTTTTGAACATTTCTAACCCGTTTTAAATCATTTTTGGCCATTTCTATCCCATTTTTGCGTGTCTAGAACCCTTTTAATGCATTTTTGACTCATTCTAAACCATTTTTGCCCACTTTCCACCCGTTTTAAGCTAGTTTTTTTCTGTTTCTAACCCAGTTTTCCCCATTTCTTTACCCACTTGAATCCATTTTTGGCCATTTCTAGCCCATTTTTGCACATCTCTAACCTGCTTTAAAGCAGTTTTGGCCATTTCTAACCATTTCTGGCACATCTCTAACCTCTTTTAAGCCATTCTTTGCCATTTCTAACCCATTTCTGCTCATCTCTAGCCCTTTTAAAGCCACGTTTGGCTCTTTCTACACCATTTTTTCTGACTTTCAACCTGGTTTAAGCCATTTTTCTTTCCTTTTCTAACTCATTTTTTGCCCATTGCTCACACGATTTAAACCATTTTTGGGTTTATCTAAACCATTTTTACACACTTCTAACACATTTTAAGCCATTTTTCACTATTTCTATCCCATTTTAAGGCGTTTTTGGCCATTTCTAACCCATTTTTGCATACATCTAACCCTTTTAAAGCCGTTTTTGGCTCTTTCTAAAACACTCTCTTCCGCATTCAACTAATTATAAGCATTTTTTTTTCTTTTCTGACCCATTTTTGGCCCAGTTCTCACACGTTTTAAGCCATTTTCGGCTACATCTAACCCTTTTTTACCCACTACTAACCCATTTTAACCCTTTTTTGGCTATATCTAACCCATTTTAAGCTATTTTTGGCCATTTCTAACCCTTTTTTGCTCATCTCTAGCCCCTTTTAAGCCAATTTTGGCTTTTTCTAAACCGTTCTCGCATACCTCTAACCCTTTTAAGCCGGTTTTGGCCATTTCTAATGCATTTTTTGTCCATTTTTGAGGCTTTTTAAATAAATTTTGGCCATTTCTATTCCATTTTTGCAAATCTCTAACCCTTTTAAAGCCATTTTTGGTTCTTTCTAAACCATTTCTCCCCACTTTCAACACAGTTTATGCTATTTTTTTTTCCGTTTCTAACCCAGTTTTCTGCATTTTTCACCATCTTTAATCCATTTTTTTGCCACTTCTAACCATTTTAGTTTTTTTTTTTTTTTACACATCTCTTACCTGCTTTAAAGCCTTTTTGGCCATTTCGAACCCATTTTTGGCCATTCTTAACCTGTTTTATGCCATTCTTGGCCATTTCTATCCCATTTTTGCACATCTCTAATCCCTTTTAAACCTTTTTGGGCTATATCTTCACCATTTTTTCCCTCATTCAAAACTTTTTATGCTTTTTTTCTGTTTCTAATGCAGTTTTTCCCATTTCTCTCCCGCTTTAATCCATTTTTGGCCATTTCTGACCAGTTTTTGCACATCTCTAACCCTTTTTAAGCCTTTTTTGGCTATACCTTAACCATTTTTGCCCTCCTTCAACTCTTTTTAAGCTTTTTTTTTTCTGTTTCTAACACGGTTTCTCCCAATTATTACCCGCTTTAATCCATTTTTGGCCATTTCTAACCCACTTTTACACATCTCTAACCTGCTTTAAAGCATTTTTGGCCATTTCCAACCATTTTTGGCACATCTATAAGCCCTTTTAAGCCATTTTTTGCCATTTCTAACCCATTTTTGCACATCTCTAACCCTTTTAAAGCCATTTTTGCCTCTTTCTACACGATGTTTTCTCGCTCTCAACCCGTTTCAAGCCATTTTTAGTTCTTTTCTAGCTCATTTTTTGCCTGTTTCTCACACGATTTAAACCGTTTTCGGCTATATCTAACCCATTTTTGCTCACTCCTAACGCATTTTAAGCCATTTTTCACCATTTCTGTCCCAATTTAAACCTTTTGGGCCATTTCTAGCACAGTTTTGCAAACTTCTAACCCATTTTAAGCAATTTTTGGCCATTCCTACCCCAGTTTTACCCCTATCTAACCACCTTTAAGCCGCTTTTGGCCATTTATAACCCTTTTTTCCTCAGCTCTAACCCTTTTTAAGCCTTTTCTTGCTCTACCTGAATGATTTTTGCCAACTTTCCACTCGTTTGAAGTTTTTTTCTCTTCCCTTTCTAACCAACTTTTCCCCATTTCTTACCTGCTTTAACCCATTTTTGCCATTTCTAACCATTGCACACACATCTCTAACCTGCTTTAAAGCCTTTTTGGCCATTTCTAACCCGCTTTTGGCCAACTTAGGCCATTTCTAACCCGTTTTCGCACATCTCTAACCCGCTTTAAAGCTTTTTTGGCCGTTTCTAACCCATTTTAAGCCAGCTTTGGTCATTTCTGACCCATTTTTGCACATCTCTAACCTTTTTTAAGCCGGTTTTGGCTATTTCTCACTCATCTCTGCTTACCTCTAACCCTTTTTAAACCGGTTTTGGCCATTTCTAATCCAATTTTTGTCCATTTCTAACCAGGTTTAAATAACTTTTGGCCAATTCTATCCCATTTTTGCGTGTCTAGAACCCTTTTAATGCATTTTTGACTCATTCTAAACCATTTTTGCCCACTTTCCACCCGTTTTAAGCTAGGTTTTTTTCTGTTTCTAACCCAATTTTCCCCATTTCTTTACCCACTTGAATCCATTTTTGGCCATTTCTAGCCCATTTTTGCACATCTCTAACCTGCTTTAAAGCAGTTTTGGCCATTTCTAACCATTTCTGGCACATCTCTAACCTCTTTTAAGCCATTCTTTGCCATTTCTAACCCATTTCTGCTCATCTCTAGCCCTTTTAAAGCCACGTTTGGGTCTTTCTACACCATTTTCTCTGACTTTCAACCAGGTTTAAGCCATTTTTCTTTCCTTTTCTAACTCATTTTTTGCCCATTGCTCACACGATTTAAACCATTTTTGGGTTTATCTAAACCATTTTTACACACTTCTAACACATTTTAAGCCATTTTTCACTATTTCTATCCCATTTTAAGGCGTTTTTGGCCATTTCCAACCCATTTTTGCATACATCTAACCCTTTTAAAGCTGTTTTTGGCTCTTTCTAAAACACTTTCTTCTGCATTCAACTAATTATAAGCATTTTTTTTTCTTTTCTGACCCATTTTTGGCCCAGTTCTCACACGTTTTAAGCCATTTTCGGCTACATCTAACCCTTTTTTACCCACTACTAACCCATTTTAACCCTTTTTTGGCTATATCTAACCCATTTTAAGCTATTTTTGGCCATTTCTAACCCTTTTTTGCTCATCTCTAGCCCCTTTTAAGCCAATTTTGGCTTTTTCTAAACCGTTCTCGCATACCTCTAACCCTTTTAAGCCGGTTTTGGCCATTTCTAATGCATTTTTTGTCCATTTTTGAGGCTTTTTAAATAAATTTTGGCCATTTCTATTCCATTTTTGCAAATCTCTAACCCTTTTAAAGCCATTTTTGGTTCTTTCTAAACCATTTCTCCCCACTTTCAACACAGTTTATGCTATTTTTTTTTCCGTTTCTAACCCAGTTTTCTGCATTTTTCACCATCTTTAATCCATTTTTTTGCCACTTCTAACCATTTTAGTTTTTTTTTTTTTTTACACATCTCTTACCTGCTTTAAAGCCTTTTTGGCCATTTCGAACCCATTTTTGGCCATTCTTAACCTGTTTTATGCCATTCTTGGCCATTTCTATCCCATTTTTGCACATCTCTAATCCCTTTTAAACCTTTTTGGGCTATATCTTCACCATTTTTTCCCTCATTCAAAACTTTTTATGCTTTTTTTCTGTTTCTAATGCAGTTTTTCCCATTTCTCTCCCGCTTTAATCCATTTTTGGCCATTTCTGACCAGTTTTTGCACATCTCTAACCCTTTTTAAGCCTTTTTTGGCTATACCTTAACCATTTTTGCCCTCCTTCAACTCTTTTTAAGCTTTTTTTTTTCTGTTTCTAACACGGTTTCTCCCAATTATTACCCGCTTTAATCCATTTTTGGCCATTTCTAACCCACTTTTACACATCTCTAACCTGCTTTAAAGCATTTTTGGCCATTTCCAACCATTTTTGGCACATCTATAAGCCCTTTTAAGCCATTTTTTGCCATTTCTAACCCATTTTTGCACATCTCTAACCCTTTTAAAGCCATTTTTGCCTCTTTCTACACGATGTTTTCTCGCTCTCAACCCGTTTCAAGCCATTTTTAGTTCTTTTCTAGCTCATTTTTTGCCTGTTTCTCACACGATTTAAACCGTTTTCGGCTATATCTAACCCATTTTTGCTCACTCCTAACGCATTTTAAGCCATTTTTCACCATTTCTGTCCCAATTTAAACCTTTTGGGCCATTTCTAGCACAGTTTTGCAAACTTCTAACCCATTTTAAGCAATTTTTGGCCATTCCTACCCCAGTTTTACCCCTATCTAACCACCTTTAAGCCGCTTTTGGCCATTTATAACCCTTTTTTCCTCAGCTCTAACCCTTTTTAAGCCTTTTCTTGCTCTACCTGAATGATTTTTGCCAACTTTCCACTCGTTTGAAGTTTTTTTCTCTTCCCTTTCTAACCAACTTTTCCCCATTTCTTACCTGCTTTAACCCATTTTTGCCATTTCTAACCATTGCACACACATCTCTAACCTGCTTTAAAGCCTTTTTGGCCATTTCTAACCCGCTTTTGGCCAACTTAGGCCATTTCTAACCCGTTTTCGCACATCTCTAACCCGCTTTAAAGCTTTTTTGGCCGTTTCTAACCCATTTTAAGCCAGCTTTGGTCATTTCTGACCCATTTTTGCACATCTCTAACCTTTTTTAAGCCGGTTTTGGCTATTTCTCACTCATCTCTGCTTACCTCTAACCCTTTTTAAACCGGTTTTGGCCATTTCTAATCCAATTTTTGTCCATTTCTAACCAGGTTTAAATAACTTTTGGCCAATTCTATCCCATTTTTGCGTGTCTAGAACCCTTTTAATGCATTTTTGACTCATTCTAAACCATTTTTGCCCACTTTCCACCCGTTTTAAGCTAGGTTTTTTTCTGTTTCTAACCCAATTTTCCCCATTTCTTTACCCACTTGAATCCATTTTTGGCCATTTCTAGCCCATTTTTGCACATCTCTAACCTGCTTTAAAGCAGTTTTGGCCATTTCTAACCATTTCTGGCACATCTCTAACCTCTTTTAAGCCATTCTTTGCCATTTCTAACCCATTTCTGCTCATCTCTAGCCCTTTTAAAGCCACGTTTGGGTCTTTCTACACCATTTTCTCTGACTTTCAACCAGGTTTAAGCCATTTTTCTTTCCTTTTCTAACTCATTTTTTGCCCATTGCTCACACGATTTAAACCATTTTTGGGTTTATCTAAACCATTTTTACACACTTCTAACACATTTTAAGCCATTTTTCACTATTTCTATCCCATTTTAAGGCGTTTTTGGCCATTTCCAACCCATTTTTGCATACATCTAACCCTTTTAAAGCTGTTTTTGGCTCTTTCTAAAACACTTTCTTCTGCATTCAACTAATTATAAGCATTTTTTTTTCTTTTCTGACCCATTTTTGGCCCAGTTCTCACACGTTTTAAGCCATTTTCGGCTACATCTAACCCTTTTTTACCCACTACTAACCCATTTTAACCCTTTTTTGGCTATATCTAACCCATTTTAAGCTATTTTTGGCCATTTCTAACCCTTTTTTGCTCATCTCTAGCCCCTTTTAAGCCTAATTTGGCTTTTTCTAAACCGTTCTCGCATACCTCTAACCCTTTTAAGCCGGTTTTGGCCATTTCTAATGCATTTTTTGTCCATTTTTGAGGCTTTTTAAATAAATTTTGGCCATTTCTATTCCATTTTTGCAAATCTCTAACCCTTTTAAAGCCATTTTTGGTTCTTTCTAAACCATTTCTCCCCACTTTCAACACAGTTTATGCTATTTTTTTTTCCGTTTCTAACCCAGTTTTCTGCATTTTTCACCATCTTTAATCCATTTTTTTGCCACTTCTAACCATTTTAGTTTTTTTTTTTTTTTACACATCTCTTACCTGCTTTAAAGCCTTTTTGGCCATTTCGAACCCATTTTTGGCCATTCTTAACCTGTTTTATGCCATTCTTGGCCATTTCTATCCCATTTTTGCACATCTCTAATCCCTTTTAAACCTTTTTGGGCTATATCTTCACCATTTTTTCCCTCATTCAAAACTTTTTATGCTTTTTTTCTGTTTCTAATGCAGTTTTTCCCATTTCTCTCCCGCTTTAATCCATTTTTGGCCATTTCTGACCAGTTTTTGCACATCTCTAACCCTTTTTAAGCCTTTTTTGGCTATACCTAAACCATTTTTGCCCTCCTTCAACTCTTTTTAAGCTTTTTTTTTTCTGTTTCTAACACGGTTTCTCCCAATTATTACCCGCTTTAATCCATTTTTGGCCATTTCTAACCCACTTTTACACATCTCTAACCTGCTTTAAAGCATTTTTGGCCATTTCCAACCATTTTTGGCACATCTATAAGCCCTTTTAAGCCATTTTTTGCCATTTCTAACCCATTTTTGCACATCTCTAACCCTTTTAAAGCCATTTTTGCCTCTTTCTACACGATGTTTTCTCGCTCTCAACCCGTTTCAAGCCATTTTTAGTTCTTTTCTAGCTCATTTTTTGCCTGTTTCTCACACGATTTAAACCGTTTTCGGCTATATCTAACCCATTTTTGCTCACTCCTAACGCATTTTAAGCCATTTTTCACCATTTCTGTCCCAATTTAAACCTTTTGGGCCATTTCTAGCACAGTTTTGCAAACTTCTAACCCATTTTAAGCAATTTTTGGCCATTCCTACCCCAGTTTTACCCCTATCTAACCACCTTTAAGCCGCTTTTGGCCATTTATAACCCTTTTTTCCTCAGCTCTAACCCTTTTTAAGCCTTTTCTTGCTCTACCTGAATGATTTTTGCCAACTTTCCACTCGTTTGAAGGTTTTTTCTCTTCCCTTTCTAACCAAGTTTTCCCCATTTCTTACCTGCTTTAACCCATTTTTGCCATTTCTAACCATTGCACACACATCTCTAACCTGCTTTAAAGCCTTTTTGGCCATTTCTCACCCGCTTTTGGCCAACTTAGGCCATTTCTAACCCGTTTTCGCACATCTCTAACCCGCTTTAAAGCTTTTTTGGCCGTTTCTAACCCATTTTAAGCCAGCTTTGGTCATTTCTGACCCATTTTTGCACATCTCTAACCTTTTTTAAGCCGGTTTTGGCTATTTCTCACTCATCTCTGCTTACCTCTAACCCTTTTTAAACCGGTTTTGGCCATTTCTAATCCAATTTTTGTCCATTTCTAACCAGGTTTAAATAACTTTTGGCCAATTCTATCCCATTTTTGCGTGTCTAGAACCCTTTTAATGCATTTTTGACTCATTCTAAACCATTTTTGCCCACTTTCCACCCGTTTTAAGCTAGGTTTTTTTCTGTTTCTAACCCAATTTTCCCCATTTCTTTACCCACTTGAATCCATTTTTGGCCATTTCTAGCCCATTTTTGCACATCTCTAACCTGCTTTAAAGCAGTTTTGGCCATTTCTAACCATTTCTGGCACATCTCTAACCTCTTTTAAGCCATTCTTTGCCATTTCTAACCCATTTCTGCTCATCTCTAGCCCTTTTAAAGCCACGTTTGGGTCTTTCTACACCATTTTCTCTGACTTTCAACCAGGTTTAAGCCATTTTTCTTTCCTTTTCTAACTCATTTTTTGCCCATTGCACACACGATTTAAACCATTTTTGGGTTTATCTAAACCATTTTTACACACTTCTAACACAGTTTAAGCCATTTTTCACAATTTCTATCCCATTTTAAGGCGTTTTTGGCCATTTCTAACCCATTTTTGCATACATCTAACCCTTTTAAAGCTGTTTTTGGCTCTTTCTAAAACACTTTCTTCTGCATTCAACTAATTATAAGCATTTTTTTTTCTTTTCTGACCCATTTTTGGCCCAGTTCTCACACGTTTTATGCCATTTTCGGCTACATCTAACCCTTTTTTACCCACTACTAACCCATTTTAACCCTTTTTTGGCTATATCTAACCCATTTTAAGCTATTTTTGGCCATTTCTAACCCTTTTTTGCTCATCTCTAGCCCCTTTTAAGCCAATTTTGGCTTTTTCTAAACCGTTCTCGCATACCTCTAACCCTTTTAAGCCGGTTTTGGCCATTTCTAATGCATTTTTTGTCCATTTTTGAGGCTTTTTAAATAAATTTTGGCCATTTCTATTCCATTTTTGCAAATCTCTAACCCTTTTAAAGCCATTTTTGGTTCTTTCTAAATCATTTCTCCCCACTTTCAACACGGTTTATGCTATTTTTTTTTCCGTTTCTAACCCAGTTTTCTGCATTTTTCACCATCTTTAATCCATTTTTTTGCCACTTCTAACCTTTTTATTTTTTTTTTTTTTTTTACACATCTCTTACCTGCTTTAAAGCCTTTTTGGCCATTTCGAACCCATTTTTGGCCATTCTTAACCTGTTTTATGCCATTCTTGGCCATTTCTATCCCATTTTTGCACATCTCTAATCCCTTTTAAACCTTTTTGGGCTATATCTTCACCATTTTTTCCCTCATTCAAAACTTTTTATGCTTTTTTTCTGTTTCTAATGCAGTTTTTCCCATTTCTCTCCCGCTTTAATCCATTTTTGGCCATTTCTGACCAGTTTTTGCACATCTCTAACCCTTTTTAAGCCTTTTTTGGCTATACCTTAACCATTTTTGCCCTCCTTCAACTCTTTTTAAGCTTTTTTTTTTCTGTTTCTAACACGGTTTCTCCCAATTATTACCCGCTTTAATCCATTTTTGGCCATTTCTAACCCACTTTTACACATCTCTAACCTGCTTTAAAGCATTTTTGGCCATTTCCAACCATTTTTGGCACATCTATAAGCCCTTTTAAGCCATTTTTTGCCATTTCTAACCCATTTTTGCACATCTCTAACCCTTTTAAAGCCATTTTTGCCTCTTTCTACACGATGTTTTCTCGCTCTCAACCCGTTTCAAGCCATTTTTAGTTCTTTTCTAGCTCATTTTTTGCCTGTTTCTCACACGATTTAAACCGTTTTCGGCTATATCTAACCCATTTTTGCTCACTCCTAACGCATTTTAAGCCATTTTTCACCATTTCTGTCCCAATTTAAACCTTTTGGGCCATTTCTAGCACAGTTTTGCAAACTTCTAACCCATTTTAAGCAATTTTTGGCCATTCCTACCCCAGTTTTACCCCTATCTAACCACCTTTAAGCCGCTTTTGGCCATTTATAACCCTTTTTTCCTCAGCTCTAACCCTTTTTAAGCCTTTTCTTGCTCTACCTGAATGATTTTTGCCAACTTTCCACTCGTTTGAAGTTTTTTTCTCTTCCCTTTCTAACCAACTTTTCCCCATTTCTTACCTGCTTTAACCCATTTTTGCCATTTCTAACCATTGCACACACATCTCTAACCTGCTTTAATGCCTTTTTGGCCATTTCTAACCCGCTTTTGGCCAACTTAGGCCATTTCTAACCCGTTTTCGCACATCTCTAACCCGCTTTAAAGCTTTTTTGGCCGTTTCTAACCCGTTTTAAGCCAGCTTTGGTCATTCCTGACCCATTTTTGCACATCTCTAACCTTTTTTAAGCCGGTTTTGGCTATTTCTCACTCATCTCTGCTTACCTCTAACCCTTTTTAAACCGGTTTTGGCCATTTCTAATCCAATTTTTGAACATTTCTAACCCGTTTTAAATCATTTTTGGCCATTTCTATCCCATTTTTGCGTGTCTAGAACCCTTTTAATGCATTTTTGACTCATTCTAAACCATTTTTGCCCACTTTCCACCCGTTTTAAGCTAGTTTTTTTCTGTTTCTAACCCAGTTTTCCCCATTTCTTTACCCACTTGAATCCATTTTTGGCCATTTCTAGCCCATTTTTGCACATCTCTAACCTGCTTTAAAGCAGTTTTGGCCATTTCTAACCATTTCTGGCACATCTCTAACCTCTTTTAAGCCATTCTTTGCCATTTCTAACCCATTTCTGCTCATCTCTAGCCCTTTTAAAGCCACGTTTGGGTCTTTCTGCACCATTTTTTCTGACTTTCAACCTGGTTTCAGCCATTTTTCTTTCCTTTTCTAACTCATTTTTTGCCCATTGCTCACACGATTTAAACCATTTTTGGATTTATCTAAACCATTTTTACACACTTCTAACACATTTTAAGCCATTTTTCACTATTTCTATCCCATTTTAAGGCGTTTTTGGCCATTTCTAACCCATTTTTGCATACATCTAACCCTTTTAAAGCCGTTTTTGGCTCTTTCTAAAACACTCTCTTCCGCATTCAAGTAATTATAAGCATTTTTTTTTCTTTTCTGACCCATTTTTGGCCCAGTTCTCACACGTTTTATGCCATTTTCGGCTACATCTAACCCTTTTTTACCCACTACTAACCCATTTTAACCCTTTTTTCGCTATATCTAACCCATTTTAAGCTATTTTTGGCCATTTCTAACCCTTTTTTGCTCATCTCTAGCCCCTTTTAAGCCTAATTTGGCTTTTTCTAAACCGTTCTCGCATACCTCCAACCCTTTTAAGCCGGTTTTGGCCATTTCTAATGCATTTTTTGTCCATTTTTGAGGCTTTTTAAATAAATTTTGGCCATTTCTATTCCATTTTTGCATACATCTAACCCTTTTAAAGCCGTTTTTGGCTCTTTCTAAACCATTTCTCCCCACTTTCAACACGGTTTATGCTATTTTTTTTTTTCCGTTTCTAACCCAGTTTTCTGCATTTCTCACCATCTTTAATCCATTTTTTGCCACTTCTAACCATTTTATTTTTTTTTTTTTTTACACATCTCTTACCTGCTTTAAAGCCTTTTTGGCCATTTCTAACCCATTTTTGGCCATTCTTAACCTGTTTTATGCCATTCTTGGCCATTTCTGACTCATTTTTGCACATCTCTAACCCCTTTTAAGCTACTTTTGGCCATTTCTTATCCATTTTTTGTCCATTTGTAACCAATTTTTCTCCATTTCTAACACATTTTAAAGAGTTTTTGGCCATTTCTATCCCATTTTTGCACATCTCTAATCCTTTTTAAGCCTTTTTGGGCTATATCTTCACCATTTTTTCCCTCATTCAAAACTTTTTATGCTTTTTTTCTGTTTCTAATGCAGTTTTTCCCATTTCTCTCCCGCTTTAATCCATTTTTGGCCATTTCTGACCAGTTTTTGCACATCTCTAACCTGCTTTAAAGCCTTTTTGGCCATTTCTATCCCAGTTTTTGCATATCTCTAACCCTTTTTAAGCCTTTTTTGGCTATACCTTAACCATTTTTGCCCTCCTTCAACTCTTATTAAGCTGCTTTTTTTTCTGTTTCTAACACAGTTTCTCCCAATTATTACCCACTTTAATCCGTTTTTGGCCATTTCTAACCCACTTTTACACATCTCTAACCCGCTTTAAAGCATTTTTGGCCATTTCCAACCATTTTTGGCACATCTATAAGCCCTTTTAGGCCATTTTTTGCCATTTCTAACCCATTTTTGCACATCTCTAACCCTTTTAAAGCCATTTTTGCCTCTTTCTACACGATGTTTTCTCGCTCTCAACCCGTTTTAAGCCATTTTTAGTTCTTTTCTAACTCATTTTTTGCCTGGTTCTCACACGATTTAAACCGTTTTCGGCTATATCTAACCCATTTTTGCTCACTCCTAACGCATTTTAAGCCATTTTTCACCATTTCTGTCCCAATTTAAACCTTCTGGGCCATTTCTAGCACAGTTTTGCAAACTTCTAACCCATTTTAAGCAATTTTTGGCCATTCCTACCCCAGTTTTACCCCTATCTAACCACCTTTAAGCCGCTTTTGGCCATTTATAACCCAATTTTCCTCAGCTCTAACCCTTTTTAAGCCTTTTTTTGCTCTACCTGAACGATTTTTGCCAACTTTCCACTCGTTTGAAGGTTTTTTCTCTTCCCTTTCTAACCAAGTTTTCCCCATTTCTTACCTGCTTTAACCCATTTTTGCCATTTCTAACCATTGCACACACATCTCTAACCTGCTTTAAAGCCTTTTTGGCCATTTCTAACCCGCTTTTGGCCAACTTAGGCCATTTCTAACCCGTTTTCGCACATCTCTAACCCGCTTTAAAGCTTTTTTGGCCGTTTCTAACCCGTTTTAAGCCAGCTTTGGTCATTCCTGACCCATTTTTGCACATCTCTAACCTTTTTTAAGCCGGTTTTGGCTATTTCTCACTCATCTCTGCTTACCTCTAACCCTTTTTAAACCGGTTTTGGCCATTTCTAATCCAATTTTTGAACATTTCTAACCCGTTTTAAATCATTTTTGGCCATTTCTATCCCATTTTTGCGTGTCTAGAACCCTTTTAATGCATTTTTGACTCATTCTAAACCATTTTTGCCCACTTTCCACCCGTTTTAAGCTATTTTTTTTCTGTTTCTAACCCAGTTTTCCCCAATTCTTTACCCACTTGAATCCATTTTTGGCCATTTCTAGCCCATTTTTGCACATCTCTAACCTGCTTTAAAGCAGTTTTGGCCATTTCTAACCATTTCTGGCACATCTCTAACCTCTTTTAAGCCATTCTTTGCCATTTCTAACCCATTTCTGCTCATCTCTAGCCCTTTTAAAGCCACGTTTGGGTCTTTCTGCACCATTTTTTCTGACTTTCAACCTGGTTTCAGCCATTTTTCTTTCCTTTTCTAACTCATTTTTTGCCCATTGCTCACACGATTTAAACCATTTTTGGATTTATCTAAACCATTTTTACACACTTCTAACACATTTTAAGCCATTTTTCACTATTTCTATCCCATTTTAAGGCGTTTTTGGCCATTTCTAACCCATTTTTGCATACATCTAACCCTTTTAAAGCCGTTTTTGGCTCTTTCTAAAACACTCTCTTCCGCATTCAAGTAATTATAAGCATTTTTTTTTCTTTTCTGACCCATTTTTGGCCCAGTTCTCACACGTTTTATGCCATTTTCGGCTACATCTAACCCTTTTTTACCCACTACTAACCCATTTTAACCCTTTTTTCGCTATATCTAACCCATTTTAAGCTATTTTTGGCCATTTCTAACCCTTTTTTGCTCATCTCTAGCCCCTTTTAAGCCTAATTTGGCTTTTTCTAAACCGTTCTCGCATACCTCCAACCCTTTTAAGCCGGTTTTGGCCATTTCTAATGCATTTTTTGTCCATTTTTGAGGCTTTTTAAATAAATTTTGGCAATTTCTATTCCATTTTTGCAAATCTCTAACCCTTTTAAAGCCATTTTTGGTTCTTTCTAAACCATTTCTCCCCACTTTCAACACGGTTTATGCTATTTTTTTTTCCGTTTCTAACCCAGTTTTCTGCATTTCTCACCATCTTTAATCCATTTTTTGCCACTTCTAACCATTTTATTTTTTTTTTTTTTTACACATCTCTTACCTGCTTTAAAGCCTTTTTGGCCATTTCTAACCCATTTTTGGCCATTCTTAACCTGTTTTATGCCATTCTTGGCCATTTCTAACTCATTTTTGCACATCTCTAACCCCTTTTAAGCTACTTTTGGCCATTTCTTATCCATTTTTTGTCCATTTGTAACCCATTTTTCTCCATTTCTAACACATTTTAAAGAGTTTTTGGCCATTTCTATCCCATTTTTGCACATCTCTAATCCTTTTTAAGCCTTTTTGGGCTATATCTTCACCATTTTTTCCCTCATTCAAAACTTTTTATGCTTTTTTTCTGTTTCTAATGCAGTTTTTCCCATTTCTCTCCCGCTTTAATCCATTTTTGGCCATTTCTGACCAGTTTTTGCACATCTCTAACCTGCTTTAAAGCCTTTTTGGCCATTTCTATCCCAGTTTTTGCAGATCTCTAACCCTTTTTAAGCCTTTTTTGGCTATACCTTAACCATTTTTGCCCTCCTTCAACTCTTATTAAGCTGCTTTTTTTTCTGTTTCTAACACAGTTTCTCCCAATTATTACCCACTTTAATCCGTTTTTGGCCATTTCTAACCCACTTTTACACATCTCTAACCTGCTTTAAAGCATTTTTGGCCATTTCCAACCATTTTTGGCACATCTATAAGCCCTTTTAAGCCATTTTTTGCCATTTCTAACCCATTTTTGCACATCTCTAACCCTTTTAAAGCCATTTTTGCCTCTTTCTACACGATGTTTTCTCGCTCTCAACCCGTTTTAAGCCATTTTCAGTTCTTTTCTAACTCATTTTTTGCCTGTTTCTCACACGATTTAAACCGTTTTCGGCTATATCTAACCCATTTTTGCTCACTCCTAACTCATTTTAAGCCATTTTTCACCATTTCTATCCCAATTTAAACCTTTTGGGCCATTTCTAGCACAGTTTTGCAAACTTCTAACCCATTTTAAGCAATTTTTGGCCATTCCTACCCCAGTTTTACCCCTATCTAACCACCTTTAAGCCGCTTTTGGCCATTTATAACCCAATTTTCCTCAGCTCTAACCCTTTTTAAGCCTTTTTTTGCTCTACCTGATCGATTTTTGCCAACTTACCACTCGTTTGAAGGTTTTTTCTATTTCCTTTCTAACCAACTTTTCCCCATTTCTTACCTGCTTTAACCCATTTTTGCCATTTCTAACCATTGCACACACATCTCTAACCTGCTTTAAAGCCTTTTTGGCCATTTCTAACCCGCTTTTGCCAACTTAGGCCATTTCTAACCCGTTTTCGCACATCTCTACCCGCTTTAAAGCTTTTTTTGGCCGTTTCTAACCGTTTTAAGCCAGCTTTGGTCATTTCTGACCCATTTTTTGCACATCTCTAACCTTTTTTAAGCCGGTTTTGGCTATTTCTCACTCATCTCTGCTTACCTCTAACCCTTTTTAAACCGGTTTTGGCCATTTCTAATCCAATTTTTGTCCATTTCTAACCCGTTTTTAAATCATTTTTGGCCATTTCTATCCCATTTTTGCGTGTCTAGAACCCTTTTAATGCATTTTTGACTCATTCTAAACCATTTTTGCCCACTTTCCACCCGTTTTAAGCTATTTTTTTTCTGTTTCTAACCCAGTTTTCCCCAATTCTTTACCCACTTGATCCATTTTTGGCCATTTCTAGCCCATTTTTGCACATCTCTAACCTGCTTTAAAGCAGTTTTGGCCATTTCTAACCATTTCTGGCACATCTCTAACCTCTTTTAAGCCATTCTTTGCCATTTCTAACCCATTTCTGCTCATCTCTAGCCCTTTTAAAGCCACGTTTGGGTCTTTCTGCACCATTTTTTCTGACTTTCAACCTCGTTTAAGCCATTTTTCTTTCCTTTTCTAACTCATTTTTTGCCCATTGCTCACACGATTTAAACCATTTTTGGATTTATCTAAACCATTTTTACACACTTCTAACACATTTTAAGCCATTTTTCACTATTTCTATCCCATTTTAAGGCGTTTTTGGCCATTTCTAACCATTTTTGCATACATCTAACCCTTTTAAAGCCGTTTTGGGCTCTTTCTAAAACACTCTCTTCCGCATTCAAGTAATTATAAGCATTTTTTTTTCTTTTCTGACCCATTTTTGGCCAGTTCTCACACGTTTTATGCCATTTTCGGCTACATCTAACCCTTTTTTACCCACTACTAACCCATTTTAACCCTTTTTTCGCTATATCTAACCCATTTTAAGCTATTTTTGGCCATTTCTAACCCTTTTTTGCTCATCTCTAGCCCCTTTTAAGCCTAATTTGGCTTTTCTAAACCGTTCTCGCATACCTCCAACCCTTTTAAGCCGGTTTTGGCCATTTCTAATGCATTTTTTGTCCATTTTTGAGGCTTTTTAAATAAATTTTGGCCATTTCTATTCCATTTTTGCATACATCTAACCCTTTTAAAGCCGTTTTTGGCTCTTTCTAAACCATTTCTCCCCACTTTCAACACGGTTTATGCTATTTTTTTTTTTCCGTTTCTAACCAGTTTTCTGCATTTCTCACCATCTTTAATCCATTTTTTGCCACTTCTAACCATTTTATTTTTTTTTTTTTTTACACATCTCTTACCTGCTTTAAAGCCTTTTTGGCCATTTCTAACCCATTTTTGGCCATTCTTAACCTGTTTTATGCCATTCTTGGCCATTTCTAACTCATTTTTGCACATCTCTAACCCCTTTTAAGCTACTTTTGGCCATGTCTTATCCATTTTTTGTCTATTTCTAACCCATTTTTCTCCATTTCTAACACATTTTAAAGAGTTTTTGGCCATTTCTATCCCATTTTTGCACATCTCTAATCCTTTTTAAGCCTTTTTGGGCTATATCTTCACCATTTTTTCCCTCATTCAAACTTTTTATGCTTTTTTTCTGTTTCTAATGCAGTTTTTCCCATTTCTCTCCCGCTTTAATCCATTTTTGGCCATTTCTGACCAGTTTTTGCACATCTCTAACCTGCTTTAAGCCTTTTTGTCCATTTCTATCCCAGTTTTTGCAGATCTCTAACCCTTTTTAAGCCTTTTTGGCTATACCTTAACCATTTTTGCCCTCCTTCAACTCTTATTAAGCTGCTTTTTTTTCTGTTTCTAACACAGTTTCTCCCAATTATTACCCGCTTTAATCCGTTTTTGGCCATTTCTAACCCACTTTTACACATCTCTAACCCGCTTTAAAGCATTTTTGGCCATTTCCAACCATTTTTGGCACATCTATAAGCCCTTTTAAGCCATTTTTTGCCATTTCTAACCCATTTTTGCACATCTCTAACCCTTTAAAGCCATTTTTGCCTCTTTCTACACGATGTTTTCTCGCTCTCAACCCGTTTTTAAGCCATTTTTAGTTCTTTTCTAACTCATTTTTTGCCTGGTTCTCACACGATTTAAACCGTTTTCGGCTATATCTAACCCATTTTTGCTCACTCCTAACACATTTTAAGCCATTTTTCACCATTTCTGTCCCAATTTAAACCTTTTGGGCCATTTCTAGCACAGTTTTGCAAACTTCTAACCCATTTTAAGCAATTTTTGGCCATTCCTACCCCTGTTTTACCCCTATCTAACCACCTTTAAGCCGCTTTTGGCCATTTATAACCCTTTTTTCCTCAGCTCTAACCCTTTTTAAGCCTTTTTTTGGCATTCCTGAACGATTTTTTGCCAACTTTCCACTCGTTTGAAGGTTTTTTTCTCTTCCCTTTCTAACCAAGTTTTTCCCATTTCTTACCTGCTTTAACCCATTTTTGCCATTTCTAACCATTGCACACAATCTCTAACCTGCTTTAAAGCCTTTTTGGCCATTTCTACCCGCTTTTGGCCAACTTAGGCCATTTCTAACCCGTTTTCGCACATCTCTAACCCGCTTTAAAGCTTTTTTGGCCGTTTCTAACCCATTTTAAGCCAGCTTTGGTCATTTCTGACCCATTTTTGCACATCTCTAACCTTTTTTAAGCCGGTTTTGGCTATTTCTCACTCATCTCTGCTTACCTCTAACCCTTTTTAAACCGGTTTTGGCCATTTCTAATCCAATTTTTGAACATTTCTAACCCGTTTTAAATCATTTTTGGCCATTTCTATCCCATTTTTGCGTGTCTAGAACCCTTTAATGCATTTTTGACTCATTCTAAACCATTTTTGCCCACTTTCCACCCGTTTTAAGCTAGTTTTTTTCTGTTTCTAACCCAGTTTTCCCCATTTCTTTACCCACTTGAATCCATTTTGGCCATTTCTAGCCCATTTTTGCACATCTCTAACCTGCTTTAAAGCAGTTTTGGCCATTTCTAACCATTTCTGGCACATCTCTAACCTCTTTTAAGCCATTCTTTGCCATTTCTAACCCATTTCTGCTCATCTCTAGCCCTTTTAAAGCCACGTTTGGGTCTTTCTACACCATTTTTTCTGACTTTCAACAGGTTTAAGCCATTTTTCTTTCCTTTCTAACTCATTTTTTGCCCATTGCTCACACGATTTAAACCATTTTTGGGTTTATCTAAACCATTTTACACACTTCTAACACATTTTAAGCATTTTTCACTATTTCTATCCCATTTTAAGGCGTTTTTGGCCATTTCTAACCCATTTTTGCATACATCTAACCCTTTTAAAGCTGTTTTTGGCTCTTTCTAAAACACTTTCTTCTGCATTCAACTAATTATAAGCATTTTTTTTTCTTTTCTGACCCATTTTTGGCCCAGTTCTCACACGTTTTATGCCATTTTCGGCTACATCTAACCCTTTTTTACCCACTACTAACCCATTTTAACCCTTTTTTCGCTATATCTAACCCATTTAAGCTATTTTGGCCATTTCTAACCCTTTTTTGCTCATCTCTAGCCCCTTTTAAGCCAATTTTGGCTTTTCTAAACCGTTCTCGCATACCTCTAACCCTTTTAAGCCGGTTTTGGCCATTTCTAATGCATTTTTTGTCCATTTTTGAGGCTTTTTAAATAAATTTTGGCCATTTCTATTCCATTTTTGCAAATCTCTAACCCTTTTAAAGCCATTTTTGGTTCTTTCTAAACCATTTCTCCCCACTTTCAACATGGTTTATGCTAATTTTTTTTTTCCGTTTCTAACCCAGTTTTCTGCATTTATCACCATCTTTAATCCATTTTTTGCCACTTCTAACCATTTTATTTTTTTTTTTTTTTACACATCTCTTACCTGCTTTAAAGCCTTTTTGGCCATTTCTAACCCATTTTTGGCCATTCTTAACCTGTTTTATGGCATTCTTGGCCATTTCTAACTCATTTTTGCACATCTCTA
>NW_027069290.1:0-61137 GCF_037157495.1 Lathamus discolor | reverse complement strand
TTAGCCCCTTTTAAGCCAATTTTGGCTTTTTCTAAACCGTTCTCGCATACCTCTAACCCTTTTAAGCCGGTTTTGGCCATTTCTAATGCATTTTTTGTCCATTTTTGAGGCTTTTTAAATAAATTTTGGCCATTTCTATTCCATTTTTGCAAATCTCTAACCCTTTTAAAGCCATTTTTGGTTCTTTCTAAACCATTTCTCCCCACTTTCAACACGGTTTATGCTATTTTTTTTCCTGTTTCTAACCCAGTTTTCTGCATTTCTCACCATCTTTAATCCATTTTTTGCCACTTCTAACCATTTTATTTTTTTTTTTTTTTTTACACATCTCTTACCTGCTTTAAAGCCTTTTTGGCCATTTCTAACCCAATTTTGGCCATTCTTAACCTGTTTTATGCCATTCTTGGCCATTTCTAACTCATTTTTGCACATCTCTAACCCCTTTTAAGCTACTTTTGGCCATTTCTTATCCATTTTTTGTCCATTTCTAACCCATTTTTCTCCATTTCTAACACTTTTTTTTGCTCTACCTGAACGATTTTTGCCAACTTTCCACTCGTTTGAAGGTTTTTTCTATTTCCTTTCTAACCAACTTTTCCCCATTTCTTACCTGCTTTAACCCATTTTTGCCATTTCTAACCATTGCACACACATCTCTAACCTGCTTTAAAGCCTTTTTGGCCATTTCTAACCCGCTTTTGGCCAACTTAGGCCATTTCTAACCGTTTTCGCACATCTCTAACCCGCTTTAAAGCTTTTTGGCCGTTTCTAACCCATTTTAAGCCAGCTTTGGTCATTTCTGACCCATTTTTGCACATCTCTAACCTTTTTTAAGCTGGTTTTGGCTATTTCTCACTCATCTCTGCTTACCTCTAACCCTTTTTAAACGGTTTTGGCCATTTCTAATCCAATTTTTGTCCATTTCTAACCCGTTTTAATCATTTTTGGCCATTTCTATCCCATTTTTGCGTGTCTAGAACCCTTTTAATGCATTTTTGACTCATTCTAAACCATTTTGCCCACTTTCCACCCGTTTTAAGCTAGTTTTTTTTCTGTTTCTAACCCAGTTTTCCCCATTTCTTTACCCACTTGAATCCATTTTTGGCATTTCTAGCCCATTTTTGCACATCTCTAACCTGCTTTAAAGCAGTTTTGGCCATTTCTAACCATTTCTGGCACATCTCTAACCTCTTTTAAGCCATTCTTTGCCATTTCTAACCCATTTCTGCTCATCTCTAGCCCTTTTAAGACACGTTTGGGTCTTTCTACACCATTTTTTCTGACTTTCAACCTGGTTTAAGCCATTTTTCTTTCCTTTTCTAACTCATTTTTTGCCCATTGCTCACACGATTTAAACCATTTTTGGGTTTATCTAACCATTTTTACACACTTCTAACACATTTTAAGCCATTTTTCACTATTTCTATCCATTTTAAGGCGTTTTTGGCCATTTGTTAACCCATTTTTGCATACATCTAACCCTTTTAAAGCCGTTTTGGGCTCTTTCTAAAACACTTTCTTCTGCATTCAAGTAAATATAAGCATTTTTTTTTCTTTCTGACCATTTTTGCCCAGTTCTCACACGTTTTATGCCATTTTCGGCTACATCTAACCCTTTTTTACCCACTACTAACCCATTTTAACCCTTTTTTGGCTATATCTAACCCATTTTAAGCTATTTTTGGCCATTTCTAACCCTTTTTTGCTCATCTCTAGCCCCTTTTAGCCAATTTTGGCTTTTTCTAACCGTTCTCGCGTACCTCTAACCTTTTAAGCCGGTTTTGGCCATTTCTAATGCATTTTTTGTCCATTTTTGAGGCTTTTTAAATAAATTTTGGCCATTTCTATTCCATTTTTGCAAATCTCTAACCCTTTTAAAGCCATTTTTGGTTCTTTCTAAACCATTTCTCCCCACTTTCAACACGGTTTATGCTATTTTTTTTTCTGTTTCTAACCCAGTTTTCTGCATTTCTCACCATCTTTAATCCATTTTTTGCCACTTCTAACCATTTTTTTTTTTTTTTTTTTTACACATCTCTTACCTGCTTTAAAGCCTTTTTGCCATTTCTAACCCAATTTTGGCCATTCTTAACCTGTTTTATGCCATTCTTGGCCATTTCTAACTCATTTTTGCACATCTCTAACCCCTTTTAAGCTACTTTGGCCATTTCTTATCCATTTTTTGTCCATTTGTAACCCATTTTTCTCCATTTCTATCACATTTTATATGAGTTTTTGGCCATTTCTATCCCATTTTTTGCACATCAACTAATCCTTTTTAAGCTTTTTTGGGCTATATCTTCACCATTTTTTCCTCATTCTAAACTTTTTAGCTTAGTTCTGTTTTCTAATGCAGTTTTTCCATTTCTCTCCGCTTTAATCCTTTTTTGGCCATTTCTGACCAGTTTTTGCACATCTCTAACCTGCTTTAAGCCTTTTTGGCCATTTCTATCCCAGTTTTTGCATATCTCTAACCCTTTTTAAGCCTTTTTTTGCTATACTTAACCATTTTTGCCCCCTCACTCTTTTCCACTTTTCTATTCTAACACAGTTTCTCTAATTCCTTTAGATTCTTCAGCTTTTCTAACCCATCTTTACTATAACCTCTTTAAGGCATTTTTGCCACTTTCTAACCCATTTGATCTCTAACTGCTTAAAGCCATTTTTGCATTTGCTTTCCAACCCATTTTTGGCACATCTACTTTAAGCCTTTAGCCATTTTTGCCACTTTCTACACATTTTTCCACATCTCTAACCCTTTTAAAGCCATTTTTGCCTCTTTCTACACGATGTTTTCTCGCTCTCAACCGTTTTAAGCCATTTTCGTTCTATATCTAACTCATTTTTGCCTGTCTCTCCTAACGATTTAACGTTTCGGCTATATCTACCATTTTGCTCACTCCTAAGCTTTAGCCATTTTTCACCATTTCTGTCCCAATTTAAACCTTTTGGGCCATTTCTAGCACAGTTTTGCAAACTTCTAACCCATTTTAAGCAATTTTTGGCCATTCCTACCCCAGTTTTACCCCTATCTAACCACCTTTAAGCCGCTTTTGGCCATTTATAACCCAATTTTCCTCAGCTCTAACCCTTTTTAAGCCTTTTTTTTGCCTCTACCTGAACGATTTTGCCAACTTCCCACTCGTTTGAAGGTTTTTTTCTCTTCCCTTTCTAACCAACTTTCCCATTTCTTACCTGCTTTAACCCATTTTTGCCATTTCTAACCATTGCACACACATCTCTAACCTGCTTTAAAGCCTTTTTGGCCATTTCTAACCCGCTTTTGGCCAACTTAGGCCATTTCTAACCCGTTTTTCGCACATCTCTAACCCGCTTTAAAGCTTTTTGGCCGTTTCTAACCCGTTTTTAAGCCAGCTTTGGTCATTTCTGACCCATTTTTTGCACATCTCTAACCTTTTTTAAGCCGGTTTTGGCTATTTCTCACTCATCTCTGCTTACCTCTAACCCTTTTTAAAACCGGTTTTGGCCATTTCTATCCAATTTTTGTCCATTTCTAACCCGTTTTAAATCATTTTTGGCCATTTCTATCCCATTTTTGCGTGTCTAGAACCCTTTTAATGCATTTTTGACTCATTCTAAACCATTTTTGCCCACTTTCCACCCGTTTTAAGCTAGTTTTTTTCTGTTTCTAACCCAGTTTTCCCCATTTCTTTACCCACTTGAATCCATTTTTGGCCATTTCTAGCCCATTTTTGCACATCTCTAACCTGCTTTAAAGCAGTTTTGGCCATTTCTAACCATTTCTGGCACATCTCTAACCTCTTTTAAGCCATTCTTTGCCATTTCTAACCCATTTCTGCTCATCTCTAGCCCTTTTAAAGACACGTTTGGGTCTTTCTACACCATTTTTTCTGACTTTCAACCTGGTTTAAGCCATTTTTCTTTCCTTTTCTAACTCATTTTTTGCCCATTGCTCACACGATTTAAACCATTTTGGGGTTTATCTAAACCATTTTTACTACACTTCTAACACATTTTAAGCCATTTTTCACTATTTCTATCCCATTTTAAGGCGTTTTTGGCCATTTGTAACCCATTTTTGCATACATCTAACCCTTTTAAAGCCGTTTTGGGCTCTTTCTAAAACACTTTCTTCTGCATTCAAGTAATTATAAGCATTTTTTTTTCTTTTCTGACCCATTTTTGGCCCAGTTCTCACACGTTTTATGCCATTTTCGGCTACATCTAACCCTTTTTTTACCCACTACTAACCCATTTTAACCCTTTTTTGGCTATATCTAACCCATTTTAAGCTATTTTTGGCCATTTCTAACCTTTTTTGCTCATCTCTAGCCCCTTTTAAGCCAATTTTGGCTTTTTCTAAACCGTTCTCGCGTACCTCTAACCCTTTTAAGCCGGTTTTGGCCATTTCTAATGCATTTTTTGTCCATTTTGAGGCTTTTTAAATAAATTTTGGCCATTTCTATTCCATTTTTGCAAATCTCTAACCTTTTAAAGCCATTTTTGGTTCTTTCTAAACCATTTCTCCCCACTTTCAACACAGTTTATGCTATTTTTTTTTCTGTTTCTAACCCAGTTTTCTGCATTTCCTCACCATCTTTAATCCATTTTTTGCCACTTCTAACCATTTTATTTTTTATTTTTTTTACACATCTCTTACCTGCTTTAAAGCCTTTTTGGCCATTTCTAACCCATTTTTGGCCATTCTTAACCTGTTTTATGCCATTCTTGGCCATTTCTAACTCATTTTTGCACATCTCTAACCCCTTTTAAGCTACTTTTGGCCATTTCTTATCCATTTTTTGTCCATTTCTAACCCATTTTTCTCCATTTCTAACACATTTTAAAGAGTTTTTGGCCATTTCTATCCCATTTTTGCACATCTCTAATCCTTTTTAAGCCTTTTTGGGCTATATCTTCACCATTTTTTCCCTCATTCAAACTTTTTATGCTTTTTTTCTGTTTCTAATGCAGTTTTTTCCCATTTCTCTCCCGCTTTAATCCTTTTTTGGCCATTTCTGACCAGTTTTTGCACATCTCTAACCTGCTTTAAAGCCTTTTTGGCCATTTCTATCCCAGTTTTTGCATATCTCTAACCCTTTTTAAGCCTTTTTTGGCTATACCTTAACCATTTTTGCCCTCCTTCAACTCTTATTAAGCTTTTTTTTCTTCAGTTTCTAACACAGTTTCTCCCAATTATTACCCGCTTTAATCCATTTTAGGCCATTTCTAACCCACTTTTACACATCTCTAACCTGCTTTAAAGCATTTTTGGCCATTTCCAACCATTTTTGGCACATCTATAAGCCCTTTTAAGCCATTTTTTGCCATTTCTAACCCATTTTTGCACATCTCTAACCCTTTTAAAGCCATTTTTGCCTCTTTCTACATGATGTTTTCTCGCTCTCAACCCGTTTTAAGCCATTTTTAGTTCTTTTCTAACTCATTTTTTGCCTGTTTCTCACACGATTTAAACCGTTTTCGGCTATATCTAACCCATTTTTGCTCACTCCTAACGCATTTTAAGCCATTTTTCACCATTTCTGTCCCAATTTAAACCTTCTGGGCCATTTCTAGCACAGTTTTGCAAACTTCTAACACCATTTTAAGCAATTTTTGGCCATCTCCTACCCCAGTTTTACCCCTATCTAACCACCTTTAAGCCGCTTTTTGGCCATTTATAACCAATTTTCCTCAGCTCTAACCCTTTTTAAGCCTTTTTTTTGCTCTACCTGAACGATTTTGCCAACTTTCCACTCGTTTGAAGGTTTTTTCTCTTCCCTTTCTAACCAAACTTTTCCCCATTTCTTTACCTGCTTTAACCCATTTTTGCCATTTCTAACCATTTGCACACACATCTCTAACCTGCTTTAAAGCCTTTTTGGCCATTTCTAACCGCTTTTGGCCAACTTAGGCCATTTTCTAACCCGTTTTTCGCACATCTCTAACCCGCTTTAAAGCTTTTTTGGCCGTTTCTAACCCGTTTTAAGCCAGCTTTGGTCATTTCTGACCATTTTTGCACATCTCTAACCTTTTTGTAAGCCGGTTTTGGCTATTTCTCACTCATCTCTGCTTACCTCTAACCCTTTTTAAACCGGTTTTGGCCATTTCTAATCCAATTTTTGTCCATTTCTAACCCGGTTTAAATCATTTTTGGCCATTTCTATCCCATTTTTGAGTGTCTAGAACCTTTTAATGCATTTTTGACTCATTCTAAACTATTTGTGCCCACTTTCCACCCGTTTTAAGCTAGTTTTTTTCTGTTTCTAACCCAGTTTTCCCCATTTCTTTACCCACTTGAATCCATTTTTGGCCATTTCTAGCCCATTTTTGCACATTCTCTAACCTGCTTTAAAGCAGCTTTTGGCCATTTCTAACCATTTCTGGCACATCTCTAACCTCTTTTAAGCCATTCTTTGCCATTTCTAACCCATTTCTGCTCATCTCTAGCCCTTTTAAAGACACGTTTGGGTCTTTCTACACCATTTTTTCTGACTTTCAACCTGGTTTAAGCCATTTTTCTTTCCTTTTCTAACTCATTTTTTGCCCATTGCTCACGACGATTTAAACCATTTTTGGGTTTATCTAAACCATTTTTACACACTTCTAACACATTTTAAGCCATTTTCACTATTTCTATCCCATTTTAAGGCGTTTTTGGCCATTTGTAACCCATTTTTGCATACATCTAACCCTTTTAAAGCCGTTTTGGGCTCTTTCTAAAACACTCTCTTCCGCATTCAAGTAATTATAAGCATTTTTTTTTCTTTTCTGACCCATTTTTGGCCCAGTTCTCACACATTTTATGCCATTTTCGGCTACATCTAACCCTTTTTTACCCACTACTAACCCATTTTAACCCTTTTTTTGGCTATATCTAACCCATTTTAAGCTATTTTTGGCCATTTCTAACCCTTTTTTGCTCATCTCTAGCCCGCCTTTAAGCCAATTTTGGCTTTTTCTAAACCGTTCTCGCATACCTCTAACCCATTTAAGCCGGTTTTGGCCATTTCTAATGCATTTTTTGTCCATTTTTGAGGCTTTTTAAATAAATTTTGGCCATTTCTATTCCATTTTTGCAAATCTCTAACCCTTTTAAAGCCATTTTTTGGTTCTTTCTAAACATTTCTCCCCACTTTCAACACAGTTTATGCTATTTTTTTTTCTGTTTCTAACCCAGTTTTCTGCATTTCTCACCATCTTTAATCCATTTTTTGCCACTTCTAACCATTTTATTTTTTATTTTTTTTACACATCTCTTACCTGCTTTAAAGCCTTTTTGGCCATTTCTAACCCAATTTTGGCCATTCTTAACCTGTTTTATGCCATTCTTGGCCATTTCTAACTCATTTTTGCACATCTCTAACCCCTTTTAAGCTACTTTTGGCCATTTCTTATCCATTTTTTGTCCATTTCTAACCCATTTTTCTCCATTTCTAACACTTTTTTTTGCTCTACCTGAACGATTTTTGCCAACTTTCCACTCGTTTGAAGGTTTTTTCTATTTCCTTTCTAACCAACTTTTCCCCATTTCTTACCTGCTTTAACCCATTTTTTGCCATTTCTAACCATTGCACACACATCTCTAACCTGCTTTAAAGCCTTTTTGGCCATTTCTAACCCGCTTTTGGCCAACTTAGGCCATTTCTAACCCGTTTTCGCACATCTCTAACCCGCTTTTAAGCTTTTTTGGCCGTTTCTAACCTGTTTTAAGCCAGCTTTGGTCATTTCTGACCCATTTTTTGCACATCTCTAACCTTTTTTAAGCCGGTTTTGGCTATTTCTCACTCATCTCTGCTTACCTCTAACCCTTTTTAAACCGGTTTTGGCCATTTCTAATCCAATTTTTGTCCATTTCTAACCCGGTTTAAATCATTTTTGGCCATTTCTATCCCATTTTTGCGTGTCTAGAACCCTTTTAATGCATTTTTGACTCATTCTAAACCATTTTTGCCCACTTTCCACCCGTTTTAAGCTAGTTTTTTTCTGTTTCTAACCCAGTTTTCCCCATTTCTTTACCCACTTGAATCCATTTTTGGCCATTTCTAGCCCATTTTTGGTAAAAATCGTTCAGGTAGAGCAAAAAAAAGTGTTAGAAATGGAGAAAAATGGGTTAGAAATGGACAAAAATGGATAAGAAATGGCCAAAAGTAGCTTAAAAGGGGTTAGAGATGTGCAAAAATGAGTTAGAAATGGCCAAGAATGGCATAAAAACAGGTTAAGAATGGCCAAAATTGGGTTAGAAATGGCCAAAAAAGGCTTTAAAGCAGGTAAGAGATGTGTAAAAAAAATAAAAAATAAAATGGTTAGAAGTGGCAAAAAATGGATTAAAGATGGTGAGAAATGCAGAAAACTGGGTTAGAAACAGAAAAAAAAATAGCATAAACTGTGTTGAAAGTGGGGAGAAATGGTTTAGAAAGAACCAAAAATGGCTTTAAAAGGGTTAGAGATTTGCAAAAATGGAATAGAAATGGCCAAAATTTATTTAAAAAGCCTCAAAAATGGACAAAAAATGCATTAGAAATGGCCAAAACCGGCTTAAAAGGGTTAGAGGTACGCGAGAACGGTTTAGAAAAAGCCAAAATTGGCTTAAAAGGGGCTAGAGATGAGCAAAAAAGGGTTAGAAATGGCCAAAAATAGCTTAAAATGGGTTAGATATAGCCAAAAAAGGGTTAAAATGGGTTAGTAGTGGGTAAAAAAGGGTTAGATGTAGCCGAAAATGGCATAAAACGTGTGAGAACTGGGCAAAAATGGGTCAGAAAAGAAAAAAAAATGCTTATAATTACTTGAATGCAGAAGAAAAGTGTTTTAGAAAGAGCCCAAAACGGCTTTAAAAGGGTTAGATGTATGCAAAAATGGGTTACAAATGGCCAAAAACGCCTTAAAATGGGATAGAAATAGTGAAAAATGGGCTTAAAATGTGTTAGAAGTGTGTAAAAATGGTTTAGATAAATCCAAAAATGGTTTAAATCGTGTGAGCAATGAGCAAAAAATGAGTTAGAAAAGGAAAGAAAAATGGCTTAAACCAGGTTGAAAGTCAGAAAAAATGGTGTAGAAAGACCCAAACGTGTCTTTAAAAGGGCTAGAGATGAGCAGAAATGGGTTAGAAATGGCAAAGAATGGCTTAAAAGAGGTTAGAGATGTGCCAGAAATGGTTAGAAATGGCCAAAACTGCTTTAAAGCAGGTTAGAGATGTGCAAAAATGGGCTAGAAATGGCCAAAAATGGATTCAAGTGGGTAAAGAAATGGGGAAAACTGGGTTAGAAACAGAAAAAAACTAGCTTAAAACGGGTGGAAAGTGGGCAAAAATGGTTTAGAATGAGTCAAAAATGCATTAAAAGGGTTCTAGACACGCAAAAATGGGATAGAAATGGCCAAAAATGATTTAAACCGGGTTAGAAATGGACAAAAATTGGATTAGAAATGGCCAAAACCGGTTTAAAAAGGGTTAGAGGTAAGCAGAGATGAGTGAGAAATAGCCAAAACCGGCTTAAAAAAGGTTAGAGATGTGCAAAAATGGGGTCAGAAATGACCAAAGCTGGCTTAAAACGGGTTAGAAACGGCCAAAAAAGCTTTAAAGCGGGTTAGCAGATGTGCGAAAACGGGTTAGAAATGGCCTAAGTTGGCCAAAAGCGGGTTAGAAATGGCCAAAAAGGCTTTAAAGCAGGTTAGAGATGTGTGTGCAATGGTTAGAAATGGCAAAAATGGGTTAAAGCAGGTAAGAAATGGGGAAAAGTTGGTTAGAAAGGGAAGAGAAAAAACCTTCAAACGAGTGGAAAGTTGGCAAAAATCGTTCAGGTAGAGCAAAAAAAAGGCTTAAAAAGGGTTAGAGCTGAGGAAAATTGGGTTATAAATGGCCAAAAGCGGCTTAAAGGTGGTTAGATAGGGGTAAAACTGGGGTAGGAATGGCCAAAAATTGCTTAAAATGGTTAGAAGTTTGCAAAACTGTGCTAGAAATGGCCCAGAAGGTTTAAATTGGACAGAAATGGTGAAAAATGGCTTAAAATGCGTTAGGAGTGAGCAAAAATGGGTTAGATATAGCCGAAAACGGTTTAAATCGTCGTGAGAAACAGGCAAAAAATGAGTTAGAAAAGAACTAAAAATGGCTTAAAACGGGTTGAGAGCAAGAAAACATCGTGTAGAAAGAGGCAAAAATGGCTTTAAAAGGGTTAGAGATGTGCAAAAATGGGTTAGAAATGGCAAAAAATGGCTTAAAAGGGCTTATAGATGTGCCAAAAATGGTTGGAAATGGCCAAAAATGCTTTAAAGCAGGTTAGAGATGTGTAAAAGTGGGTTAGAAATGGCCTAAAATGGATTAAAGCGGGTAATAATTGGGAGAAACTGTGTTAGAAACTGAAGAAAAAAAAGCTTAATAAGAGTTGAAGGAGGGCAAAAATGGTTAAGGTATAGCCAAAAAAGGCTTAAAAAGGGTTAGAGATATGCAAAAACTGGGATAGAAATGGCCAAAAAGGCTTTAAAGCAGGTTAGAGATGTGCAAAAACTGGTCAGAAATGGCCAAAAAAGGATTAAAGCGGGAGAGAGAATGGGAAAAACTGCATTAGAAACAGAAAAAAAGCATAAAAAGTTTTGAATGAGGGAAAAAATGGTGAAGATATAGCCCAAAAAGGCTTAAAAAGGATTAGAGATGTGCAAAAATGGGATAGAAATGGCCAAAAACTCTTTAAAATGTGTTAGAAATGGAGAAAAATGGGTTAGAAATGGACAAAAAATGGATAAGAAATGGCCAAAAGTAGCTTAAAAGGGGTTAGAGATGTGCAAAAATGAGTTAGAAATGGCCAAGAATGGCATAAAACAGGTTAAGAATGGCCAAAATTGGGTTAGAAATGGCCAAAAAGGCTTTAAAGCAGGTAAGAGATGTGTAAAAAAAATAAAAAATAAAATGGTTAGAAGTGGCAAAAAATGGATTAAAGATGGTGAGAAATGCAGAAAACTGGGTTAGAAACAGAAAAAAAATAGCATAAACTGTGTTGAAAGTGGGGAGAAATGGTTTAGAAAGAACCAAAAATGGCTTTAAAAGGGTTAGAGATTTGCAAAAATGGAATAGAAATGGCCAAAATTTATTTAAAAAGCCTCAAAAATGGACAAAAAAAGCATTAGAAATGGCCAAAACCGGCTTAAAAGGGTTAGAGGTACGCGAGAACGGTTTAGAAAAAGCCAAAATTGGCTTAAAAGGGGCTAGAGATGAGCAAAAAAGGGTTAGAAATGGCCAAAAATAGCTTAAAATGGGTTAGATATAGCCAAAAAAGGGTTAAAATGGGTTAGTAGTGGGTAAAAAAGGGTTAGATGTAGCCGAAAATGGCATAAAACGTGTGAGAACTGGGCCAAAATGGGTCAGAAAGAAAAAAAAATGCTTACATTTACTTGAATGCAGAAGAAAGTGTTTTAGAAAGAGCCCAAAACGGCTTTAAAAGGGTTAGATGTATGCAAAAATGGGTTACAAATGGCCAAAAACGCCTTAAAATGGGATAGAAATAGTGAAAAATGGCTTAAAATGTGTTAGAAGTGTGTAAAAATGGTTTAGATAAATCCAAAAATGGTTTAAATCGTGTGAGCAATGGGGCAAAAAATGAGTTAGAAAAGGAAAGAAAAATGGCTTAAACCAGGTTGAAAGTCAGAAAAAATGGTGTAGAAAGACCCAAACGTGTCTTTAAAAGGGCTAGAGATGAGCAGAAATGGGTTAGAAATGGCAAAGAATGGCTTAAAAGAGGTTAGAGATGTGCCAGAAATGGTTAGAAATGGCCAAAACTGCTTTAAAGCAGGTTAGAGATGTGCAAAAATGGGCTAGAAATGGCCAAAAATGGATTCAAGTGGGTAAAGAAATGGGGAAAACTGGGTTAGAAACAGAAAAAAACTAGCTTAAAAACGGGTGGAAAGTGGGCAAAAATGGTTTAGAATGAGTCAAAATGCATTAAAAGGGTTCTAGACACGCAAAAATGGGATAGAAATGGCCAAAAATGATTTAAACTGGGTTAGAAATGGACAAAAATTGGATTAGAAATGGCCAAAACCGGTTTAAAAAGGGTTAGAGGTAAGCAGAGATGAGTGAGAAATAGCCAAAACCGGCTTAAAAAAGGTTAGAGATGTGCAAAAATGGGTCAGAAATGACCAAAGCTGGCTTAAAACGGGTTAGAAACGGCCAAAAAAGCTTTAAAGCGGGTTAGAGATGTGCGAAAACGGGTTAGAAATGGCCTAAGTTGGCCAAAAGGCGGGTTAGAAATGGCCAAAAAGGCTTTAAAGCAGGTTAGAGATGTGTGTGCAATGGTTAGAAATGGCAAAAATGGGTTAAAGCAGGTAAGAAATGGGGAAAAGTTGGTTAGAAAGGAAATAGAAAAAACCTTCAAACGAGTGGAAAGTTGGCAAAAATCGTTCAGGTAGAGCAAAAAAAAGTGTTAGAAATGGAGAAAAATGGGTTAGAAATGGACAAAAAATGGATAAGAAATGGCCAAAAGTAGCTTAAAAGGGGTTAGAGATGTGCAAAAATGAGTTAGAAATGGCCAAGAATGGCATAAAACAGGTTAAGAATGGCCAAAATTGGGTTAGAAATGGCCAAAAAGGCTTTAAAGCAGGTAAGAGATGTGTAAAAAAATAAAAAATAAAATGGTTAGAAGTGGCAAAAAATGGATTAAAGATGGTGAGAAATGCAGAAAACTGGGTTAGAAACAGAAAAAAAAATAGCATAAACTGTGTTGAAAGTGGGGAGAAATGTTTAGAAAGAACCAAAAATGGCTTTAAAAGGGTTAGAGATTTGCAAAAATGGAATAGAAATGGCCAAAATTTATTAAAAAGCCTCAAAAATGGACAAAAAAAGCATTAGAAATGGCCAAAACCGGCTTAAGAAGGGTTAGAGGTACGCGAGAACGGTTTAGAAAAAGCCAAAATTGGCTTAAAAGGGGCTAGAGATGAGCAAAAAAAGGGTTAGAAATGGCCAAAAATAGCTTAAAATGGGTTAGATATAGCCAAAAAAGGGTTAAAATGGGTTAGTAGTGGGTAAAAAAGGGTTAGATGTAGCCGAAAATGGCATAAAACGTGTGAGAACTGGGCCAAAAATGGTCAGAAAAGAAAAAAAAAATGCTTACATTTACTTGAATGCAGAAGAAAGTGTTTTAGAAAGAGCCCAAAACGGCTTTAAAAAGGGTTAGATGTATGCAAAAATGGGTTACAAATGGCCAAAAACGCCTTAAAATGGGATAGAAATAGTGAAAAATGGCTTAAAATGTGTTAGAAGTGTGTAAAAATGGTTTAGATAAATCCAAAAATGGTTTAAATCGTAGTGAGCAATGGGCAAAAAATGAGTTAGAAAAGGAAAGAAAAATGGCTTAAACCAGGTTGAAAGTCAGAAAAAATGGTGTAGAAAGACCCAAACGTGTCTTTAAAAGGGCTAGAGATGAGCAGAAATGGGTTAGAAATGGCAAAGAATGGCTTAAAAGAGGTTAGAGATGTGCCAGAAATGGTTAGAAATGGCCAAAACTGCTTTAAAGCAGGTTAGAGATGTGCAAAAATGGGCTAGAAATGGCCAAAAATGGATTCAAGTGGGTAAAGAAATGGGGAAAACTGGGTTAGAAACAGAAAAAAAACTAGCTTAAAACGGGTGGAAAGTGGGCAAAAATGGTTTAGAATGAGTCAAAAATGCATTAAAAGGGTTCTAGACACGCAAAAATGGGATAGAAATGGCCAAAAATGATTTAAAACGGGTTAGAAATGGACAAAAATTGGATTAGAAATGGCCAAAACCGGTTTAAAAAGGGTTAGAGGTAAGCAGAGATGAGTGAGAAATAGCCAAAACCGGCTTAAAAAAGGTTAGAGATGTGCAAAAATGGGTCAGAAATGACCAAAGCTGGCTTAAAACGGGTTAGAAACGGCCAAAAAAGCTTTAAAGCGGGTTAGAGATGTGCGAAAACGGGTTAGAAATGGCCTAAGTTGGCCAAAAGCGGGTTAGAAATGGCCAAAAAGGCTTTAAAGCAGGTTAGAGATGTGTGTGCAATGGTTAGAAATGGCAAAAATGGGTTTAAAGCAGGTAAGAAATGGGGAAAAGTTGGTTAGAAAGGGAAGAGAAAAAACCTTCAAACGAGTGGAAAGTTGGCAAAAATCGTTCAGGTAGAGCAAAAAAAAGTGTTAGAAATGGAGAAAAATGGGTTAGAAATGGACAAAAAAATGGATAAGAAATGGCCAAAAGTAGCTTAAAAGGGGTTAGAGATGTGCAAAAATGAGTTAGAAATGGCCAAGAATGGCATAAAACAGGTTAAGAATGGCCAAAATTGGGTTAGAAATGGCCAAAAAGGCTTTAAAGCAGGTAAGAGATGTGTAAAAAAAATAAAAATAAAATGGTTAGAAGTGGCAAAAAATGGATTAAAGATGGTGAGAAATGCAGAAAACTGGGTTAGAAACAGAAAAAAAAATAGCATAAACTGTGTTGAAAGTGGGGAGAAATGGTTTAGAAAGAACCAAAAATGGCTTTAAAAGGGTTAGAGATTGCAAAAATGGAATAGAAATGGCCAAAATTTATTTAAAAAAGCCTCAAAAATGGACAAAAAATGCATTAGAAATGGCCAAAACCGGCTTAAAAGGGTTAGAGGTACGCTGAGAACGGTTTAGAAAAAGCCAAAATTGGCTTAAAAGGGGCTAGAGATGAGCAAAAAAGGGTTAGAAATGGCCAAAAATAGCTTAAAATGGGTTAGATATAGCCAAAAAAGGGTTAAAATGGGTTAGTAGTGGGTAAAAAAGGGTTAGATGTAGCCGAAAATGGCATAAAACGTGTGAGAACTGGGCCAAAAATGGGTCAGAAAAGAAAAAAAATGCTTATAATTACTTGAATGCAGAAGAAAGTGTTTTAGAAAGAGCCCAAAACGGCTTTAAAAGGGTTAGATGTATGCAAAAAATGGGTTACAAATGGCCAAAAACGCCTTAAAATGGGATAGAAATAGTGAAAAATGGCTTAAAATGTGTTAGAAGTGTGTAAAAATGGTTTAGATAAATCCAAAAATGGTTTAAATCGTGTGAGGCAATGGGCAAAAATGAGTTAGAAAAGGAAAGAAAAATGGCTTAAACCAGGTTGAAAGTCAGAAAAAATGGTGTAGAAAGACCCAAACGTGTCTTTAAAAGGGCTAGAGATGAGCAGAAATGGGTTAGAAATGGCAAAGAATGGCTTAAAAGAGGTTAGAGATGTGCCAGAAATGGTTAGAAATGGCCAACAACTGCTTAAAGCAGGTTAGAGATGTGCAAAAATGGGCTAGAAATGGCCAAAAATGGATTCAAGTGGGTAAAGAAATGGGGTAAAACTGGGTTAGAAACAGAAAAAAACTAGCTTAAAACGGGTGGAAAGTGGGCAAAATGGTTTAGAATGAGTCAAAAATGCATTAAAAGGGTTCTAGACACGCAAAAATGGGATAGAAATGGCCAAAAATGATTTAAACCGGGTTAGAAATGGACAAAAATTGGATTAGAAATGGCCAAAACCGGTTTAAAAAGGGTTAGAGGTAAGCAGAGATGAGTGAGAAATAGCCAAAACCGGCTTAAAAAAGGTTAGAGATGTGCAAAAATGGGGTCAGAAATGACCAAAGCTGGCTTAAAACGGGTTAGAAACGGCCAAAAAAGCTTTAAAGCGGTTTAGAGATGTGCGAAAACGGGTTAGAAATGGCCTAAGTTGGCCAAAAGCGGGTTAGAAATTGCCAAAAAGGCTTTAAAGCAGGTTAGAGATTGTGTGCAATGGTTAGATGGTCAAAGAATGGGTTAAAGCAGGTAAGAAATGGGGAAAAGTTGGTTAGAAAGGAAATAGAAAAAACCTTCAAACGAGTGAAAGTTGGCAAAAATCGTTCAGGTAGAGCAAAAAAAAAGTGTTAGAAATGAGAAAAATGGGTTAGAAATGGACAAAAAATGGATAAGAAATGGCCAAAAGTAGCTTAAAAGGGGTTAGAGATGTGCAAAAATGAGTTAGAAATGGCCAAGAATGGCATAAAACAGGTTAAGAATGGCCAAAAATGGGTTAGAAATGGCCAAAAAGGCTTTAAAGCAGGTAAGAGATGTGTAAAAAAATAAAAATAAAATGGTGAGAAGTGGCAAAAAAAGGATTAAAGATGGTGAGAAATGCAGAAAACTGGGTTAGAAACAGAAAAAAAAATAGCATAAACTGTGTTGAAAGTGGGGAGAAATGGTTTAGAAAGAACCAAAAATGGCTTTAAAAGGGTTAGAGATTTGCAAAAATGGAATAGAAATGGCCAAAATTTATTTAAAAAGCCTCAAAAATGGACAAAAAATGCATTAGAAATGGCCAAAACCGGCTTAAAAGGGTTAGAGGTACGCGAGAACGGTTTAGAAAAAGCCAAAATTGGCTTAAAAGGGGCTAGAGATGAGCAAAAAAGGGTTAGAAATGGCCAAAAATAGCTTAAAATGGGTTAGATATAGCCAAAAAAGGGTTAAAATGGGTTAGTAGTGGGTAAAAAAGGGTTAGATGTAGCCGAAAATGGCATAAAACGTGTGAGAACTGGGCCAAAAATGGGTCAGAAAAGAAAAAAAAATGCTTATAATTACTTGAATGCAGAAGAAAGTGTTTTAGAAAGAGCCCAAAACGGCTTTAAAAGGGTTAGATGTATGCAAAAATGGGTTACAAATGGCCAAAAACGCCTTAAAAATGGGATAGAAATAGTGAAAAATGGCTTAAAATGTGTTAGAAGTGTGTAAAAATGGTTTAGATAAATCCAAAAAATGGTTTAAATCGTGTGAGCAATGGGCAAAAAATGAGTTAGAAAAGGAAAGAAAAATGGCTTAAACCAGGTTGAAAGTCAGAAAAAATGGTGTAGAAAGACCCAAACGTGTCTTTAAAAGGGCTAGAGATGAGCAGAAATGGGTTAGAAATGGCAAAGAATGGCTTAAAAGAGGTTAGAGATGTGCCAGAAATGGTTAGAAATGGCCAAAACTGCTTTAAAGCAGGTTAGAGATGTGCAAAAATGGCTAGAAATGGCCAAAAATGGATTCAAGTGGGTAAAGAAATGGGGAAAACTGGGTTAGAAACAGAAAAAAACTAGCTTAAAACGGGTGGAAAGTGGGCAAAAATGGTTTAGAATGAGTCAAAAATGCATTAAAAGGGTTCTAGACACGCAAAAATGGGATAGAAATGGCCAAAAATGATTTAAACCGGGTTAGAAATGGACAAAAATTGGATTAGAAATGGCCAAAACCGGTTTAAAAAGGGTTAGAGGTAAGCAGAGATGAGTGAGAAATAGCCAAAACCGGCTTAAAAAGGTTAGAGATGTGCAAAAATGGTCAGAAATGACCAAAGCTGGCTTAAAACGGGTTAGAAACGGCCAAAAAAGCTTTAAAGCGGGTTAGAGATGTGCGAAAACGGGTTAGAAATGGCCTAAGTTGGCCAAAAGCGGGTTAGAAATGGCCAAAAAGGCTTTAAAGCAGGTTAGAGATGTGTGTGCAATGGTTAGAAATGGCAAAAATGGGTTAAAGCAGTAAGAAATGGGAAAAGTTGGTTAGAAAGGAAATAGAAAAACCTTCAAACGAGTGGAAAGTTGGCAAAAATCGTTCAGGTAGAGCAAAAAAAAGTGTTAGAAATGGAGAAAAATGGTTAGAAATGGACAAAAAATGGATAAGAAATGGCCAAAAGTAGCTTAAAAGGGGTTAGAGATGTGCAAAAATGAGTTAGAAATGGCCAAGAATGGCATAAAACAGGTTAAGAATGGCCAAAATTGGGTTAGAAATGGCCAAAAAGGCTTTAAAGCAGGTAAGAGATGTGTAAAAAAAATAAAAAATAAAATGGTTAGAAGTGGCAAAAATGGATTAAAGATGGTGAGAAATGCAGAAAACTGGGTTAGAAACAGAAAAAAAAATAGCATAAACTGTGTTGAAAGTGGGGAGAAATGTTTAGAAAGAACCAAAAATGGCTTTAAAAGGGTTAGAGATTTGCAAAAATGGAATAGAAATGGCCAAAATTTATTTAAAAAGCCTCAAAAATGGACAAAAAATGCATTAGAAATGGCCAAAACCGGCTTAAAAGGGTTAGAGGTATGCGAGAACGGTTTAGAAAAAGCCAAAATTGGCTTAAAAGGGGCTAGAGATGAGCAAAAAAGGGTTAGAAATGGCCAAAAATAGCTTAAAATGGGTTAGATATAGCCAAAAAAGGGTTAAAATGGGTTAGTAGTGGGTAAAAAAGGGTTAGATGTAGCCGAAAATGGCATAAAACGTGTGAGAACTGGGCCAAAAATGGGTCAGAAAAGAAAAAAAAATGCTTATAATTACTTGAATGCAGAAGAAAGTGTTTTAGAAAGAGCCCAAAACGGCTTTAAAAGGGTTAGATGTATGCAAAAATGGGTTACAAATGGCCAAAAACGCCTTAAAATGGGATAGAAATAGTGAAAAATGGCTTAAAATGTGTTAGAAGTGTGTAAAAATGGTTTAGATAAATCCAAAAATGGTTTAAATCGTGTGAGCAATGGGCAAAAAATGAGTTAGAAAAGGAAAGAAAAATGGCTTAAACCAGGTTGAAAGTCAGAAAAAATGGTGTAGAAAGACCCAAACGTGTCTTTAAAAGGGCTAGAGATGAGCAGAAATGGGTTAGAAATGGCAAAGAATGGCTTAAAAGAGGTTAGAGATGTGCCAGAAATGGTTAGAAATGGCCAAAACTGCTTTAAAGCAGGTTAGAGATGTGCAAAAATGGGCTAGAAATGGCCAAAAATGGATTCAAGTGGGTAAAGAAATGGGGAAAACTGGGTTAGAAACAGAAAAAAAAACTAGCTTAAAACGGGTGGAAAGTGGGCAAAAATGGTTTAGAATGAGTCAAAAATGCATTAAAAGGGTTCTAGACACGCAAAAATGGGATAGAAATGGCCAAAAATGATTTAAACCGGGTTAGAAATGGACAAAAATTGGATTAGAAATGGCCAAAAACCGGTTTAAAAAGGGTTAGAGGTAAGCAGAGATGAGTGAGAAATAGCCAAAACCGCTTAAAAAAGGTTAGAGATGTGCAAAAATGGGTCAGAAATGACCAAAGCTGGCTTAAAAACGGTTAGAAACGGCCAAAAAAGCTTTAAAGCGGGTTAGAGATGTGCGAAAACGGGTTAGAAATGGCCTAAGTTGGCCAAAAGCGGGTTAGAAATGGCCAAAAAGGCTTTAAAGCAGGTTAGAGATGTGTGTGCAATGGTTAGAAATGGCAAAAATGGGTTAAAGCAGGTAAGAAATGGGGAAAAGTTGGTTAGAAAGGAAATAGAAAAAACCTTCAAACGAGTGGAAAGTTGGCAAAAATCGTTCAGGTAGAGCAAAAAAAGTGTTAGAAATGGAGAAAAATGGGTTAGAAATGGACAAAAAATGGATAAGAAATGGCCAAAAGTAGCTTAAAAGGGGTTAGAGATGTGCAAAAATGAGTTAGAAATGGCCAAGAATGGCATAAAACAGGTTAAGAATGGCCAAAAATGGGTTAGAAATGGCCAAAAGGCTTTAAAGCAGGTAAGAGATGTGTAAAAAAAATAAAAAATAAAATGGTTAGAAGTGGCAAAAAATGGATTAAAGATGGTGAGAAATGCAGAAAACTGGGTTAGAAACAGAAAAAAAAATAGCATAAACTGTGTTGAAAGTGGGGAGAAATGGTTTAGAAAGAACCAAAAATGGCTTTAAAAGGGTTAGAGATTTGCAAAAATGGAATAGAAATGGCCAAAATTTATTTAAAAAGCCTCAAAAATGGACAAAAAATGCATTAGAAATGGCCAAAACGGCTTAAAAGGTTAGAGGTACGCGAGAACGGTTTAGAAAAGCCAAAATTGGCTTAAAAGGGGCTAGAGATGAGCAAAAAAGGGTTAGAAATGGCCAAAAATAGCTTAAAATGGGTTAGATATAGCCAAAAAAGGGTTAAAATGGGTTAGTAGTGGGTAAAAAAGGGTTAGATGTAGCCGAAAATGGCATAAAACGTGTGAGAACTGGGCCAAAAATGGGTCAGAAAAGAAAAAAAAATGCTTATAATTACTTGAATGCAGAAGAAAGTGTTTTAGAAAGAGCCAAAACGGCTTTAAAAGGGTTAGATGTATGCAAAAAATGGGTTACAAATGGCCAAAAACGCCTTAAAATGGGATAGAAATAGTGAAAAATGGCTTAAAATGTGTTAGAAGTGTGTAAAAATGGTTTAGATAAATCCAAAAATGGTTTAAATCGTGTGAGCAATGGGCAAAAAATGAGTTAGAAAAGGAAAGAAAAATGGCTTAAACCAGGTTGAAAGTCAGAAAAAATGGTGTAGAAAGACCCAAACGTGTCTTTAAAAGGGCTAGAGATGAGCAGAAATGGGTTAGAAAATGGCAAAGAATGGCTTAAAAGAGGTTAGAGATGTGCCAGAAATGGTTAGAAATGGCCAAAACTGCTTTAAAGCAGGTTAGAGATGTGCAAAAATGGGCTAGAAATGGCCAAAAATGGATTCAAGTGGGTAAAGAAATGGGGAAAACTGGGTTAGAAACAGAAAAAAACTAGCTTAAAACGGGTGGAAAGTGGGCAAAAATGGTTTAGAATGAGTCAAAAATGCATTAAAAGGGTTCTAGACACGCAAAAATGGGATAGAAATGGCCAAAAATGATTTAAACCGGGTTAGAAATGGACAAAAATTGGATTAGAAATGGCCAAAACCGGTTTAAAAAGGGTTAGAGGTAAGCAGAGATGAGTGAGAAATAGCCAAAACCGGCTTAAAAAAGGTTAGAGATGTGCAAAAATGGGTCAGAAATGACCAAAGCTGGCTTAAAACGGTTAGAAACGGCCAAAAAAGCTTTAAGCGGGTTAGAGATGTGCGAAAACGGGTTAGAAATGGCCTAAGTTGGCCAAAAGCGGGTTAGAAATGGCCAAAAAGGCTTTAAAGCAGGTTAGAGATGTGTGTGCAATGGTTAGAAATGGCAAAAATGGGTTAAAGCAGGTAAGAAATGGGGAAAAGTTGGTTAGAAGGGAAGAGAAAAAAACCTTCAAACGAGTGGAAAGTTGGCAAAAATCGTTCAGGTAGAGCAAAAAAAGGCTTAAAAAGGGTTAGAGCTGAGGAAAATTGGGTTATAAATGGCCAAAAGCGGCTTAAAGGTGGTTAGATAGGGGTAAAAACTGGGGTAGGAATGGCCAAAAATTGCTTAAAATGGGTTAGAAGTTTGCAAAACTGTGCTAGAAATGGCCCAGAAGGTTTAAATTGGGACAGAAATGGTGAAAAATGGCTTAAATGCGTTAGGAGTGAGCAAAAATGGGTTAGATATAGCCGAAAACGGTTTAAATCGTGTGAGAAACAGGCAAAAAATGAGTTAGAAAAGAACTAAAAATGGCTTAAAACGGGTTGAGAGCGAGAAAACATCGTGTAGAAAGAGGCAAAAATGGCTTTAAAAGGGTTAGAGATGTGCAAAAATGGGTTAGAAATGGCAAGAAATGGCTTAAAAGGGCTTATAGATGTGCCAAAAATGGTTGGAAATGGCCAAAAATGCTTTAAAGCAGGTTAGAGATGTGTAAAAGTGGGTTAGAAATGGCCTAAAATGGATTAAAGCGGGTAATAATTGGGAGAAACTGTGTTAGAAACTGAAGAAAAAAAAGCTTAATAAGAGTTGAAGGAGGGCAAAAATGGTTAAGGTATAGCCAAAAAAGGCTTAAAAAGGGTTAGAGATATGCAAAAACTGGGATAGAAATGGCCAAAAAGGCTTTAAAGCAGGTTAGAGATGTGCAAAAACTGGTCAGAAATGGCCAAAAAAGGATTAAAGCGGGAGAGAAATGGGAAAAACTGCATTAGAAACAGAAAAAAAGCATAAAAAGTTTTGAATGAGGGAAAAAATGGTGAAGATATAGCCCAAAAATGCATTAAAAGGGTTCTAGACACGCAAAAATGGGATAGAAATGGCCAAAAATGATTTAAACCGGGTTAGAAATGGACAAAAATTGGATTAGAAATGGCCAAAACCGGTTTAAAAAGGGTTAGAGGTAAGCAGAGATGAGTGAGAAATAGCCAAAACCGGCTTAAAAAAGGTTAGAGATGTGCAAAAATGGGTCAGAAATGACCAAAGCTGGCTTAAAACAGGTTAGAAACGGCCAAAAAAGCTTTAAAGCGGGTTAGAGATGTGCGAAAACGGGTTAGAAATGGCCTAAGTTGGCCAAAAGCGGGTTAGAAATGGCCAAAAAGGCTTTAAAGCAGGTTAGAGATGTGTGTGCAATGGTTAGAAATGGCAAAAATGGGTTAAAGCAGGTAAGAAATGGGGAAAAGTTGGTTAGAAAGGAAATAGAAAAAACCTTCAAACGAGTGGAAAGTTGGCAAAAATCGTTCAGGTAGAGCAAAAAAAAGTGTTAGAAATGGAGAAAAATGGGTTAGAAATGGACAAAAAATGGATAAGAAATGGCCAAAAGTAGCTTAAAAGGGGTTAGAGATGTGCAAAAATGAGTTAGAAATGGCCAAGAATGGCATAAAACAGGTTAAGAATGGCCAAAATTGGGTTAGAAATGGCCAAAAAGGCTTTAAAGCAGGTAAGAGATGTGTAAAAAAAATAAAAAATAAAATGGTTAGAAGTGGCAAAAAATGGATTAAAGATGGTGAGAAATGCAGAAAACTGGGTTAGAAACAGAAAAAAAAATAGCATAAACTGTGTTGAAAGTGGGGAGAAATGGTTTAGAAAGAACCAAAAATGGCTTTAAAAGGGTTAGAGATTTGCAAAAATGGAATAGAAATGGCCAAAATTTATTTAAAAAGCCTCAAAAATGGACAAAAAATGCATTAGAAATGGCCAAAACCGGCTTAAAAGGGTTAGAGGTACGCGAGAACGGTTTAGAAAAAGCCAAAATTGGCTTAAAAGGGGCTAGAGATGAGCAAAAAAGGGTTAGAAATGGCCAAAAATAGCTTAAAATGGGTTAGATATAGCCAAAAAAGGGTTAAAATGGGTTAGTAGTGGGTAAAAAAGGGTTAGATGTAGCCGAAAATGGCATAAAACGTGTGAGAACTGGGCCAAAAATGGGTCAGAAAAGAAAAAAAAATGCTTATAATTACTTGAATGCAGAAGAAAGTGTTTTAGAAAGAGCCCAAAACGGCTTTAAAAGGGTTAGATGTATGCAAAAATGGGTTACAAATGGCCAAAAACGCCTTAAAATGGGATAGAAATAGTGAAAAATGGCTTAAAATGTGTTAGAAGTGTGTAAAAATGGTTTAGATAAATCCAAAAATGGTTTAAATCGTGTGAGCAATGAGCAAAAAATGAGTTAGAAAAGGAAAGAAAAATGGCTTAAACCAGGTTGAAAGTCAGAAAAAATGGTGTAGAAAGACCAAACGTGTCTTTAAAAGGGCTAGAGATGAGCAGAAATGGGTTAGAAATGGCAAAGAATGGCTTAAAAGAGGTTAGAGATGTGCCAGAAATGGTTAGAAATGGCCAAAACTGCTTTAAAGCAGGTTAGAGATGTGCAAAAATGGGCTAGAAATGGCCAAAAATGGATTCAAGTGGTAAAGAAATGGGAAAACTGGGTTAGAAACAGAAAAAAACTAGCTTAAAACGGGTGGAAAGTGGGCAAAAATGTTTAGAATGAGTCAAAAATGCATTAAAAGGGTTCTAGACACGCAAAAATGGGATAGAAATGGCCAAAAATGATTTAAAACGGGTTAGAAATGGACAAAAATTGGATTAGAAATGGCCAAAACCGGTTTAAAAAGGGTTAGAGGTAAGCAGAGATGAGTGAGAAATAGCCAAAACCGGCTTAAAAAAGGTTAGAGATGTGCAAAAATGGGTCAGAAATGACCAAAGCTGGCTTAAAACGGGTTAGAAACGGCCAAAAAAGCTTTAAAGCGGGTTAGAGATGTGCGAAAAACGGGTTAGAAATGGCCTAAGTTGGCCAAAAGCGGGTTAGAAATGGCCAAAAAGGCTTTAAAGCAGGTTAGAGATGTGTGTGCAATGGTTAGAAATGGCAAAAATGGGTTAAAGCAGGTAAGAAATGGGGAAAAGTTGGTTAGAAAGGGAAGAGAAAAAACCTTCAAACGAGTGGAAAGTTGGCAAAAATCGTTCAGGTAGAGCAAAAAAAGGCTTAAAAAGGGTTAGAGCTGAGGAAAATTGGGTTATAAATGGCCAAAAGCGGCTTAAAGGTGGTTAGATAGGGGTAAAACTGGGGTAGGAATGGCCAAAAATTGCTTAAAATGGGTTAGAAGTTTGCAAAACTGTGCTAGAAATGGCCCAGAAGGTTTAAATGGGACAGAAATGGTGAAAAATGGCTTAAAATGCGTTAGGAGTGAGCAAAAATGGGTTAGATATAGCCGAAAACGGTTTAAATCGTGTGAGAAACAGGCAAAAAATGAGTTAGAAAAGAACTAAAAATGGCTTAAAACGGTTGAGAGCGAGAAAACATCGTGTAGAAAGAGGCAAAAATGGCTTTAAAAGGGTTAGAGATGTGCAAAAATGGGTTAGAAATGGCAAAAAATGGCTTAAAAGGGGCTTATAGATGTGCCAAAAATGGTTGGAAATGGCCAAAAATGCTTTAAAGCAGGTTAGAGATGTGTAAAAGTGGGTTAGAAATGGCCTAAAATGGATTAAAGCGGGTAATAATTGGGAGAAACTGTGTTAGAAACTGAAGAAAAAAAAGCTTAATAAGAGTTGAAGGAGGGCAAAAATGGTTAAGGTATAGCCAAAAAAGGCTTAAAAAGGGTTAGAGATATGCAAAAACTGGGATAGAAATGGCCAAAAAGGCTTTAAAGCAGGTTAGAGATGTGCAAAAACTGGTCAGAAATGGCCAAAAAAGGATTAAAGCGGGAGAGAAATGGAAAAACTGCATTAGAAACAGAAAAAAAGCATAAAAAGTTTTGAATGAGGGAAAAAATGGTGAAGATATAGCCCAAAAAGGCTTAAAAAGGATTAGGAGATGTGCAAAAATGGGATAGAAATGGCCAAAAACTCTTTAAAATGTGTTAGAAATGGAGAAAAATGGTTAGAAATGGACAAAAAATGGATAAGAAATGGCCAAAAGTAGCTTAAAAGGGGTTAGAGATGTGCAAAAATGAGTTAGAAATGGCCAAGAATGGCATAAAACAGGTTAAGAATGGCCAAAAATGGGTTAGAAATGGCCAAAAAGGCTTTAAAGCAGGTAAGAGATGTGTAAAAAAAATAAAAAATAAAATGGTTGAGAAGTGGCAAAAAATGGATTAAAGATGGTGAGAAATGCAGAAAACTGGGTTAGAAACAGAAGAAAAATAGCATAAACCGTGTTGAAAGTGGGGAGAAATGGTTTAGAAAGAACCAAAAATGGCTTTAAAAGGGTTAGAGATTTGCAAAAATGGAATAGAAATGGCCAAAATTTATTTAAAAAGCCTCAAAAATGGACAAAAAATGCATTAGAAATGGCCAAAACCGGCTTAAAAGGGTTAGAGGTACGCGAGAACGGTTTAGAAAAAGCCAAATTGGCTTAAAAGGGGCTAGAGATGAGCAAAAAAGGGTTAGAAATGGCCAAAAATAGCTTAAAATGGGTTAGATATAGCCAAAAAAGGGTTAAAATGGGTTAGTAGTGGGTAAAAAAGGGTTAGATGTAGCCGAAAATGGCATAAAACGTGTGAGAACTGGGCCAAAAATGGGTCAGAAAAGAAAAAAAAAAGCTTATAATTACTTGAATGCAGAAGAAAGTGTTTTAGAAAGAGCCCAAAACGGCTTTAAAAGGGTTAGATGTATGCAAAAATGGGTTACAAATGGCCAAAAACGCCTTAAAATGGGATAGAAATAGTGAAAAATGGCTTAAAATGTGTTAGAAGTGTGTAAAAATGGTTTAGATAAATCCAAAAATGGTTTAAATCGTGTGAGCAATGGGCAAAAAATGAGTTAGAAAAGGAAAGAAAAATGGCTTAAACCAGTTGAAAGTCAGAAAAAATGGTGTAGAAAGACCCAAACGTGTCTTTAAAAGGGCTAGAGATGAGCAGAAATGGGTTAGAAATGGCAAAGAATGGCTTAAAAGAGGTTAGAGATGTGCCAGAAATGGTTAGAAATGGCCAAAACTGCTTTAAAGCAGGTTAGAGATGTGCAAAAATGGGCTAGAAATGGCCAAAAATGGATTCAAGTGGGTAAAGAAATGGGGAAAACTGGGTTAGAAACAGAAAAAAACTAGCTTAAAACGGGTGAAAGTGGGCAAAAATGGTTTAGAATGAGTCAAAAATGCATTAAAAGGGTTCTAGACACGCAAAAATGGGATAGAAATGGCCAAAAATGATTTAAACCGGGTTAGAAATGGACAAAAATTGGATTAGAAATGGCCAAAAACCGGTTTAAAAAGGGTTAGAGGTAAGCAGAGATGAGTGAGAAATAGCCAAAACCGGCTTAAAAAAGGTTAGAGATGTGCAAAAATGGGTCAGAAATGACCAAAGCTGGCTTAAAACGGGTTAGAAACGGCCAAAAAAGCTTTAAAGCGGGTTAGAGATGTGCGAAAACGGGTTAGAAATGGCCTAAGTTGGCCAAAAGCGGGTTAGAAATGGCCAAAAAGGCTTTAAAGCAGGTTAGAGATGTGTGTGCAATGGTTAGAAATGGCAAAAATGGGTTAAAGCAGGTAAGAAATGGGGAAAAGTTGGTTAGAAAGGGAAGAGAAAAAACCTTCAAACGAGTGGAAAGTTGGCAAAAATCGTTCAGGTAGAGCAAAAAAAGGCTTAAAAAGGGTTAGAGCTGAGGAAAATTGGGTTTATAAATGGCCAAAAGCGGCTTAAAGGTGGTTAGATAGGGGTAAAACTGGGGTAGGAATGGCCAAAAATTGCTTAAAATGGGTTAGAAGTTTGCAAAACTGTGCTAGAAATGGCCCAGAAGGTTTAAATTGGGACAGAAATGGTGAAAAATGGCTTAAAATGCGTTAGGAGTGAGCAAAAATGGGTTAAGATATAGCCGAAAAACGGTTTAAATCGTGTGAGAAACAGGCAAAAAATGAGTTAGAAAAGAACTAAAAATGGCTTAAAACGGGTTGAGAGCGAGAAAACATCGTGTAGAAAGAGGCAAAAATGGCTTTAAAAGGGTTAGAGATGTGCAAAAATGGGTTAGAAATGGCAAAAAATGGCTTAAAAGGGCTTATAGATGTGCCAAAAATGGTTGGAAATGGCCAAAAATGCTTTAAGAGCAGGTTAGAGATGTGTAAAAAGTGGGTTAGAAATGGCCTAAAAATGGATTAAAGCGGGTAATAATTGGGAGAAACTGTGTTAGAAACTGAAGAAAAAAAAGCTTAATAAGAGTTGAAGGAGGGCAAAAATGGTTAAGGTATAGCCAAAAAGGCTTAAAAAGGGTTAGAGATATGCAAAAACTGGGATAGAAATGGCCAAAAAGGCTTTAAAGCAGGTTAGAGATGTGCAAAAACTGGTCAGAAATGGCCAAAAAAGGATTAAAGCGGGAGAGAAATGGGAAAAACTGCATTAGAAACAGAAAAAAAGCATAAAAAGTTTTGAATGAGGGAAAAAATGGTGAAGATATAGCCCAAAAAGGCTTAAAAAGGATTAGAGATGTGCAAAAATGGGATAGAAATGGCCAAAAACTCTTTAAAATGTGTTAGAAATGGAGAAAAATGGGTTAGAAATGGACAAAAAATGGATAAGAAATGGCCAAAAGTAGCTTAAAAGGGGTTAGAGATGTGCAAAAATGAGTTAGAAATGGCCAAGAATGGCATAAAACAGGTTAAGAATGGCCAAAAATGGGTTAGAAATGGCCAAAAAGGCTTTAAAGCAGGTAAGAGATGTGTAAAAAAAATAAAAAATAAAATGGTTAGAAGTGGCAAAAAATGGATTAAAGATGGTGAGAAATGCAGAAAACTGGGTTAGAAACAGAAGAAAAAATAGCATAAACCGTGTTGAAAGTGGGGAGAATGGTTTAGAAAGAACCAAAAATGGCTTTAAAAGGGTTAGAGATTTGCAAAAATGGAATAGAAATGGCCAAAATTTATTTAAAAAGCCTCAAAAATGGACAAAAAATGCATTAGAAATGGCCAAAACCGGCTTAAAAGGGTTAGAGGTACGCGAGAACGGTTTAGAAAAAGCCAAAATTGGCTTAAAAGGGGCTAGAGATGAGCAAAAAAGGGTTAGAAATGGCCAAAAATAGCTTAAAATGGTTAGATATAGCCAAAAAAGGTTAAAATGGGTTAGTAGTGGGTAAAAAAGGGTTAGATGTAGCCGAAAATGGCATAAAACGTGTGAGAACTGGGCCAAAAATGGGTCAGAAAAGAAAAAAAAAAGCTTATAATTACTTGAATGCAGAAGAAAGTGTTTTAGAAAGAGCCCAAAACGGCTTTAAAAGGGTTAGATGTATGCAAAAATGGGTTACAAATGGCCAAAAACGCCTTAAAATGGGATAGAAATAGTGAAAAATGGCTTAAAATGTGTTAGAAGTGTGTAAAAATGGTTTAGATAAATCCAAAAATGGTTTAAATCGTGTGAGCAATGGGCAAAAAATGAGTTAGAAAAGGAAAGAAAAATGGCTTAAACCAGGTTGAAAGTCAGAAAAAATGGTGTAGAAAGACCCAAACGTGTCTTTAAAAGGGCTAGAGATGAGCAGAAATGGGTTAGAAATGGCAAAGAATGGCTTAAAAGAGGTTAGAGATGTGCCAGAAATGGTTAGAAATGGCCAAAACTGCTTTAAAAGCAGGTTAGAGATGTGCAAAAATGGGCTAGAAATGGCCAAAAATGGATTCAAGTGGGTAAAGAAATGGGGAAAACTGGGTTAGAAACAGAAAAAAACTAGCTTAAAACGGGTGGAAAGTGGGCAAAAATGGTTTAGAATGAGTCAAAAATGCATTAAAAGGGTTCTAGACACGCAAAAATGGGATAGAAATGGCCAAAAATGATTTAAACCGGGTTAGAAATGGACAAAAATTGGATTAGAAATGGCCAAAACCGGTTTAAAAAGGGTTAGAGGTAAGCAGAGATGAGTGAGAAATAGCCAAAACCGGCTTAAAAAAGGTTAGAGATGTGCAAAAATGGGTCAGAAATGACCAAAGCTGGCTTAAAACGGGTTAGAAACGGCCAAAAAAGCTTTAAAGGCGGGGTTAGAGATGTGCGAAAAACGGGTTAGAAATGGCCTAAGTTGGCCAAAAGCGGGTTAGAAATGGCCAAAAAAGGCTTTAAAGCAGGTTAGAGATGTGTGTGCAATGGTTAGAAATGGCAAAAATGGGTTAAAGCAGGTAAGAAATGGGGAAAAGTTGGTTAGAAAGGGAAGAGAAAAAACCTTCAAACGAGTGGAAAGTTGGCAAAAATCGTTCAGGTAGAGCAAAAAAAAGGCTTAAAAAGGGTTAGAGCTGAGGAAAATTGGGTTATAAATGGCCAAAAGCGGCTTAAAGGTGGTTAGATAGGGGTAAAACTGGGGTAGGAATGGCCAAAAATTGCTTAAAATGGGTTAGAAGTTTGCAAAACTGTGCTAGAAATGGCCCAGAAGGTTTAAATTGGGACAGAAATGGTGAAAAATGGCTTAAAATGCGTTAGGAGTGAGCAAAAATGGGTTAGATATAGCCGAAAACGGTTTAAATCGTGTGAGAAACAGGCAAAAAATGAGTTAGAAAAGAACTAAAAATGGCTTAAAACGGTTGAGAGCGAGAAAACTATCGTGTAGAAAGAGGCAAAAATGGCTTTAAAAGGGTTAGAGATGTGCAAAAATGGGTAGAAATGGCAAAAAATGGCTTAAAAAGGGCTTATAGATGTGCCAAAAATGGTTGGAAATGGCCAAAAATGCTTTAAAGCAGGTTAGAGATGTGTAAAAGTGGGTTAGAAATGGCCTAAAATGGATTAAAGCGGGTAATAATTGGGAGAAACTGTGTTAGAAACTGAAGAAAAAAAAGCTTAATAAGAGTTGAAGGAGGGCAAAAATGGTTAAGGTATAGCCAAAAAAGGCTTAAAAAGGTTAGAGATATGCAAAAACTGGGATAGAAATGGCCAAAAAGGCTTTAAAGCAGGTTAGAGATGTGCAAAAACTGGTCAGAAAATGGCCAAAAAAGGATTAAAGCGGGAGAGAAATGGGAAAAACTGCATTAGAAACAGAAAAAAAGCATAAAAAGTTTTGAATGAGGGAAAAAATGGTGAAGATATAGCCCAAAAAGGCTTAAAAAGGATTAGAGATGTGCAAAAATGGGATAGAAATGGCCAAAAACTCTTTAAAATGTGTTAGAAATGGAGAAAAATGGGTTAGAAATGGACAAAAAAATGGATAAGAAATGGCCAAAAGTAGCTTAAAAGGGGTTAGAGATGTGCAAAAATGAGTTAGAAATGGCCAAGAATGGCATAAAACAGGTTAAGAATGGCCAAAAATGGGTTAGAAATGGCCAAAAAGGCTTTAAAGCAGGTAAGAGATGTGTAAAAAAAATAAAAAATAAAATGGTTAGAAGTGGCAAAAAATGGATTAAAGATGGTGAGAAATGCAGAAAACTGGGTTAGAAACAGAAGAAAAAATAGCATAAACCGTGTTGAAAAGTGGGGAGAAATGGTTTAGAAAGAACCAAAAATGGCTTTAAAAGGGTTAGAGATTTGCAAAAATGGAATAGAAATGGCCAAAATTTATTTAAAAAGCCTCAAAAATGGACAAAAAATGCATTAGAAATGGCCAAAACCGGCTTAAAAGGGTTAGAGGTACGCGAGAACGGTTTAGAAAAAGCCAAAATTGGCTTAAAAGGGGCTAGAGATGAGCAAAAAAGGGTTAGAAATGGCCAAAAATAGCTTAAAATGGGTTAGATATAGCCAAAAAAGGGTTAAAATGGGTTAGTAGTGGGTAAAAAAGGGTTAGATGTAGCCGAAAATGGCATAAAACGTGTGAGAACTGGGCCAAAAATGGGTCAGAAAAGAAAAAAAAAAGCTTATAATTACTTGAATGCAGAAGAAAGTGTTTTAGAAAGAGCCCAAAACGGCTTTAAAAGGGTTAGATGTATGCAAAAATGGGTTACAAATGGCCAAAAACGCCTTAAAATGGGATAGAAATAGTGAAAAATGGCTTAAAATGTGTTAGAAGTGTGTAAAAATGGTTTAGATAAACCCCAAAATGGTTTAAATCGTGTGAGCAATGGGGCAAAAAATGAGTTAGAAAAGGAAAGAAAAATGGCTTAAACCAGGTTGAAAGTCAGAAAAAATGGTGTAGAAAGACCCAAACGTGTCTTTAAAAGGGCTAGAGATGAGCAGAAATGGGTTAGAAATGGCAAAGAATGGCTTAAAAGAGGTTAGAGATGTGCCCAGAAATGGTTAGAAATGGCCAAAACTGCTTTAAAGCAGGTAGAGATGTGCAAAAATGGGCTAGAAATGGCCAAAAATGGATTCAAGTGGGTAAAGAAATGGGGAAAACTGGGTTAGAAACAGAAAAAAACTAGCTTAAAACGGGTGGAAAGTGGGCAAAAATGGTTTAGAATGAGTCAAAAATGCATTAAAAGGGTTCTAGACTGCAAAAATGGGATAGAAATGGCCAAAAATGATTTAAACCGGGTTAGAAATGGACAAAAATTGGATTAGAAATGGCCAAAACCGGTTTAAAAAGGGTTAGAGGTAAGCAGAGATGAGTGAGAAATAGCCAAAACCGGCTTAAAAAAGGTTAGAGATGTGCAAAAATGGGTCAGAAATGACCAAAGCTGGCTTAAAAACGGGTTAGAAACGGCCAAAAAAGCTTTAAAGCGGGTTAGAGATGTGCGAAAACGGGTTAGAAATGGCCTAAGTTGGCCAAAAGCGGGTTAGAAATGGCCAAAAAGGCTTTAAAGCAGGTTAGAGATGTGTGTGCAATGGTTAGAAATGCAAAAATGGGTTAAAGCAGGTAAGAAATGGGGAAAAGTTGGTTAGAAAGGAAATAGAAAAAACCTTCAAACGAGTGGAAAGTTGGCAAAAATCGTTCAGGTAGAGCAAAAAAAAGTGTTAGAAATGGAGAAAAATGGGTTAGAAATGGACAAAAAATGGATAAGAAATGGCCAAAAGTAGCTTAAAAGGGGTTAGAGATGTGCAAAAATGAGTTAGAAATGGCCAAGAATGGCATAAAACAGGTTAAGAATGGCCAAAAATGGGTTAGAAATGGCCAAAAAGGCTTTAAAGCAGGTAAGAGATGTGTAAAAAAAATAAAAAATAAAATGGTTAGAAGTGGCAAAAAATGGATTAAAGATGGTGAGAAATGCAGAAAACTGGGTTAGAAACAGAAGAAAAAATAGCATAAAACCGTGTTGAAAGTGGGGAGAAATGGTTTAGAAAGAACCAAAATGGCTTTAAAAGGGTTAGAGATTTGCAAAAATGGAATAGAAATGGCCAAAATTTATTTAAAAAGCCTCAAAAATGGACAAAAAATGCATTAGAAATGGCCAAAACCGGCTTAAAAGGGTTAGAGGTACGCGAGAACGGTTTAGAAAAAGCCAAAATTGGCTTAAAAGGGGCTAGAGATGAGCAAAAAAAGGGTTAGAAATGGCCAAAAATAGCTTAAAATGGGTTAGATATAGCCAAAAAAGGGTTAAAATGGGTTAGTAGTGGGTAAAAAAGGGTTAGATGTAGCCGAAAATGGCATAAAACGTGTGAGAACTGGGCCAAAAATGGTCAGAAAAGAAAAAAAAAAAGCTTATAATTACTTGAATGCAGAAGAAAGTGTTTTAGAAAGAGCCCAAAACGGCTTTAAAAGGGTTAGATGTATGCAAAAATGGTTACAAATGGCCAAAAACGCCTTAAAATGGGATAGAAATAGTGAAAAATGGCTTAAAATGTGTTAGAAGTGTGTAAAAATGGTTTAGATAAATCCAAAAATGGTTTAAATCGTGTGAGCAATGAGCAAAAAATGAGTTAGAAAGGAAAGAAAAATGGCTTAAACCAGGTTGAAAGTCAGAAAAATGGTGTAGAAAGACCCAAACGTGTCTTTAAAAGGGCTAGAGATGAGCAGAAATGGGTTAGAAATGGCAAAGAATGGCTTAAAAGAGGTTAGAGATGTGCCAGAAATGGTTAGAAATGGCCAAAACTGCTTTAAAGCAGGTTAGAGATGTGCAAAAATGGGCTAGAAATGGCCAAAAATGGATTCAAGTGGGTAAAGAAATGGGGAAAACTGGGTTAGAAACAGAAAAAAAACTAGCTTAAAACGGGTGGAAAGTGGGCAAAAATGGTTTAGAATGAGTCAAAAATGCATTAAAAGGGTTCTAGACACGCAAAAATGGATAGAAATGGCCAAAAATGATTTAAAACGGGGTTAGAAATGGACAAAAATTGGATTAGAAATGGCCAAAACCGGTTTAAAAAGGGTTAGAGGTAAGCAGAGATGAGTGAGAAATAGCCAAAACCGGCTTAAAAAAGGTTAGAGATGTGCAAAAATGGGTCAGAAATGACCAAAGGCTGGCTTAAAACGGGTTAGAAACGGCCAAAAAAGCTTTAAAGCGGGTTAGAGATGTGCGAAAAACGGGTTAGAAATGGCCTAAGTTGGCCAAAAAGCGGGTTAGAAATGGCCAAAAAGGCTTTAAAGCAGGTTAGAGATGTGTGTGCAATGGTTAGAAATGGCAAAAATGGGTTAAAAGCAGGTAAGAAATGGGGAAAAGTTGGTTAGAAAGGGAAGAGAAAAAACCTTCAAACGAGTGGAAAGTTGGCAAAAATCGTTCAGGTAGAGCAAAAAAAGGCTTAAAAAGGGTTAGAGCTGAGGAAAATTGGGTTATAAATGGCCAAAAGCGGCTTAAAGGTGGTTAGATAGGGGTAAAACTGGGGTAGGAATGGCCAAAAATTGCTTAAAATGGGTTAGAAGTTTGCAAAACTGTGCTAGAAATGGCCCAGAAGGTTTAAATTGGGACAGAAATGGTGAAAAATGGCTTAAAATGCGTTAGGAGTGAGCAAAAATGGGGTTAGATATAGCCGAAAACGGTTTAAATCGTGTGAGAAACAGGCAAAAAATGAGTTAGAAAAGAACTAAAAATGGCTTAAAACGGGTTGAGAGCGAGAAAACATCGTGTAGAAAGAGGCAAAAATGGCTTTAAAAGGGTTAGAGATGTGCAAAAATGGGTTAGAAATGGCAAAAAATGGCTTAAAAGGGCTTATAGATGTGCCAAAAATGGTTGGAAATGGCCAAAAATGCTTTAAAGCAGGTTAGAGATGTGTAAAAGTGGGTTAGAAATGGCCTAAAATGGATTAAAGCGGGTAATAATTGGGAGAAACTGTGTTAGAAACTGAAGAAAAAAAAGCTTAATAAGAGTTGAAGGAGGGCAAAAATGGTTAAGGTATAGCCAAAAAAGGCTTAAAAAGGGTTAGAGATATGCAAAAACTGGGATAGAAATGGCCAAAAAGGCTTTAAAGCAGGTTAGAGATGTGCAAAAACTGGTCAGAAATGGCCAAAAAAGGATTAAAGCGGGAGAGAAATGGGAAAAACTGCATTAGAAACAGAAAAAAAGCATAAAAAGTTTTGAATGAGGGAAAAAATGGTGAAGATATAGCCCAAAAAGGCTTAAAAAGGATTAGAGATGTGCAAAAATGGGATAGAAATGGCCAAAAACTCTTTAAAATGTGTTAGAAATGGAGAAAAATGGGTTAGAAATGGACAAAAAATGGATAAGAAATGGCCAAAAGTAGCTTAAAAGGGGTTAGAGATGTGCAAAAATGAGTTAGAAATGGCCAAGAATGGCATAAAACAGGTTAAGAATGGCCAAAAATGGGTTAGAAATGGCCAAAAAGGCTTTAAAGCAGGTAAGAGATGTGTAAAAAAAATAAAAAATAAAATGGTTAGAAGTGGCAAAAAATGGATTAAAGATGGTGAGAAATGCAGAAAACTGGGTTAGAAACAGAAGAAAAAATAGCATAAACCGTGTTGAAAGTGGGGAGAAATGGTTTAGAAAGAACCAAAAATGGCTTTAAAAGGGTTAGAGATTTGCAAAAATGGAATAGAAATGGCCAAAATTTATTTAAAAAGCCTCAAAAATGGACAAAAAATGCATTAGAAATGGCCAAAACCGGCTTAAAAGGGTTAGAGGTACGCGAGAACGGTTTAGAAAAAGCCAAAATTGGCTTAAAAGGGGCTAGAGATGAGCAAAAAAGGGTTAGAAATGGCCAAAAATAGCTTAAAATGGGTTAGATATAGCCAAAAAAGGGTTAAAATGGGTTAGTAGTGGGTAAAAAAGGGTTAGATGTAGCCGAAAATGGCATAAAACGTGTGAGAACTGGGCCAAAAATGGGTCAGAAAAGAAAAAAAAATGCTTATAATTACTTGAATGCAGAAGAAAGTGTTTTAGAAAGAGCCCAAAACGGCTTTAAAAGGGTTAGATGTATGCAAAAATGGGTTACAAATGGCCAAAAACGCCTTAAAATGGGATAGAAATAGTGAAAAATGGCTTAAAATGTGTTAGAAGTGTGTAAAAATGGTTTAGATAAACCCAAAAATGGTTTAAATCGTGTGAGCAATGGGCAAAAAATGAGTTAGAAAAGGAAAGAAAAATGGCTTAAACCAGGTTGAAAGTCAGAAAAAATGGTGTAGAAAGACCCAAACGTGGCTTTAAAAGGGCTAGAGATGAGCAGAAATGGGTTAGAAATGGCAAAGAATGGCTTAAAAGAGGTTAGAGATGTGCCAGAAATGGTTAGAAATGGCCAAAACTGCTTTAAAGCAGGTTAGAGATGTGCAAAAATGGGCTAGAAATGGCCAAAAATGGATTCAAGTGGGTAAAGAAATGGGGAAAACTGGGTTAGAAACAGAAAAAAACTAGCTTAAAACGGGTGGAAAGTGGGCAAAAATGGTTTAGAATGAGTCAAAAATGCATTAAAAGGGTTCTAGACACGCAAAAATGGGATAGAAATGGCCAAAAATGATTTAAACCGGGTTAGAAATGGACAAAAATTGGATTAGAAATGGCCAAAACCGGTTTAAAAAGGGTTAGAGGTAAGCAGAGATGAGTGAGAAATAGCCAAAACCGGCTTAAAAAAGGTTAGAGATGTGCAAAAATGGGTCAGAAATGACCAAAGCTGGCTTAAAACGGGTTAGAAACGGCCAAAAAAGCTTTAAAGCGGGTTAGAGATGTGCGAAAACGGGTTAGAAATGGCCTAAGTTGGCCAAAAGCGGGTTAGAAATGGCCAAAAAGGCTTTAAAGCAGGTTAGAGATGTGTGTGCAATGGTTAGAAATGGCAAAAATGGGTTAAAGCAGGTAAGAAATGGGGAAAAGTTGGTTAGAAAGGAAATAGAAAAAACCTTCAAACGAGTGGAAAGTTGGCAAAAATCGTTCAGGTAGAGCAAAAAAAAGTGTTAGAAATGGAGAAAAATGGGTTAGAAATGGACAAAAAATGGATAAGAAATGGCCAAAAGTAGCTTAAAAGGGGTTAGAGATGTGCAAAAATGAGTTAGAAATGGCCAAGAATGGCATAAAACAGGTTAAGAATGGCCAAAAATGGGTTAGAAATGGCCAAAAAGGCTTTAAAGCAGGTAAGAGATGTGTAAAAAAAATAAAAAATAAAATGGTTAGAAGTGGCAAAAAATGGATTAAAGATGGTGAGAAATGCAGAAAACTGGGTTAGAAACAGAAAAAAAAATAGCATAAACTGTGTTGAAAGTGGGGAGAAATGGTTTAGAAAGAACCAAAAATGGCTTTAAAAGGGTTAGAGATTTGCAAAAATGGAATAGAAATGGCCAAAATTTATTTAAAAAGCCTCAAAAATGGACAAAAATGCATTAGAAATGGCCAAAACCGGCTTAAAAGGGTTAGAGGTACGCGAGAACGGTTTAGAAAAAGCCAAAATTGGCTTAAAAGGGGCTAGAGATGAGCAAAAAAGGGTTAGAAATGGCCAAAAATAGCTTAAAATGGGTTAGATATAGCCAAAAAAGGGTTAAAATGGGTTAGTAGTGGGTAAAAAAGGGTTAGATGTAGCCGAAAATGGCATAAAACGTGTGAGAACTGGGCCAAAAATGGGTCAGAAAAGAAAAAAAAATGCTTATAATTACTTGAATGCGGAAGAGAGTGTTTTAGAAAGAGCCCAAAACGGCTTTAAAAGGGTTAGATGTATGCAAAAATGGGTTAGAAATGGCCAAAAACGCCTTAAAATGGGATAGAAATAGTGAAAAATGGCTTAAAATGTGTTAGAAGTGTGTAAAAATGGTTTAGATAAACCCCAAAATGGTTTAAATCGTGTGAGCAATGGGCAAAAAATGAGTTAGAAAAGGAAAGAAAAATGGCTTAAACCAGGTTGAAAGTCAGAAAAAATGGTGTAGAAAGACCCAAACGTGGCTTTAAAAGGGCTAGAGATGAGCAGAAATGGGTTAGAAATGGCAAAGAATGGCTTAAAAGAGGTTAGAGATGTGCCAGAAATGGTTAGAAATGGCCAAAACTGCTTTAAAGCAGGTTAGAGATGTGCAAAAATGGGCTAGAAATGGCCAAAAATGGATTCAAGTGGGTAAAGAAATGGGGAAAACTGGGTTAGAAACAGAAAAAAACTAGCTTAAAACGGGTGGAAAGTGGGCAAAAATGGTTTAGAATGAGTCAAAAATGCATTAAAAGGGTTCTAGACACGCAAAAATGGGATAGAAATGGCCAAAAATGATTTAAACCGGGTTAGAAATGGACAAAAATTGGATTAGAAATGGCCAAAACCGGTTTAAAAAGGGTTAGAGGTAAGCAGAGATGAGTGAGAAATAGCCAAAACCGGCTTAAAAAAGGTTAGAGATGTGCAAAAATGGGTCAGAAATGACCAAAGCTGGCTTAAAACGGGTTAGAAACGGCCAAAAAAGCTTTAAAGCGGGTTAGAGATGTGCGAAAACGGGTTAGAAATGGCCTAAGTTGGCCAAAAGCGGGTTAGAAATGGCCAAAAAGGCTTTAAAGCAGGTTAGAGATGTGTGTGCAATGGTTAGAAATGGCAAAAATGGGTTAAAGCAGGTAAGAAATGGGGAAAAGTTGGTTAGAAAGGGAAGAGAAAAAACCTTCAAACGAGTGGAAAGTTGGCAAAAATCGTTCAGGTAGAGCAAAAAAAGGCTTAAAAAGGGTTAGAGCTGAGGAAAATTGGGTTATAAATGGCCAAAAGCGGCTTAAAGGTGGTTAGATAGGGGTAAAACTGGGGTAGGAATGGCCAAAAATTGCTTAAAATGGGTTAGAAGTTTGCAAAACTGTGCTAGAAATGGCCCAGAAGGTTTAAATTGGGACAGAAATGGTGAAAAATGGCTTAAAATGCGTTAGGAGTGAGCAAAAATGGGTTAGATATAGCCGAAAACGGTTTAAATCGTGTGAGAAACAGGCAAAAAATGAGTTAGAAAAGAACTAAAAATGGCTTAAAACGGGTTGAGAGCGAGAAAACATCGTGTAGAAAGAGGCAAAAATGGCTTTAAAAGGGTTAGAGATGTGCAAAAATGGGTTAGAAATGGCAAAAAATGGCTTAAAAGGGCTTATAGATGTGCCAAAAATGGTTGGAAATGGCCAAAAATGCTTTAAAGCAGGTTAGAGATGTGTAAAAGTGGGTTAGAAATGGCCTAAAATGGATTAAAGCGGGTAATAATTGGGAGAAACTGTGTTAGAAACTGAAGAAAAAAAAGCTTAATAAGAGTTGAAGGAGGGCAAAAATGGTTAAGGTATAGCCAAAAAAGGCTTAAAAAGGGTTAGAGATATGCAAAAACTGGGATAGAAATGGCCAAAAAGGCTTTAAAGCAGGTTAGAGATGTGCAAAAACTGGTCAGAAATGGCCAAAAAAGGATTAAAGCGGGAGAGAAATGGGAAAAACTGCATTAGAAACAGAAAAAAAGCATAAAAAGTTTTGAATGAGGGAAAAAATGGTGAAGATATAGCCCAAAAAGGCTTAAAAAGGATTAGAGATGTGCAAAAATGGGATAGAAATGGCCAAAAACTCTTTAAAATGTGTTAGAAATGGAGAAAAATGGGTTAGAAATGGACAAAAAATGGATAAGAAATGGCCAAAAGTAGCTTAAAAGGGGTTAGAGATGTGCAAAAATGAGTTAGAAATGGCCAAGAATGGCATAAAACAGGTTAAGAATGGCCAAAAATGGGTTAGAAATGGCCAAAAAGGCTTTAAAGCAGGTAAGAGATGTGTAAAAAAAATAAAAAATAAAATGGTTAGAAGTGGCAAAAAATGGATTAAAGATGGTGAGAAATGCAGAAAACTGGGTTAGAAACAGAAGAAAAAATAGCATAAACCGTGTTGAAAGTGGGGAGAAATGGTTTAGAAAGAACCAAAAATGGCTTTAAAAGGGTTAGAGATTTGCAAAAATGGAATAGAAATGGCCAAAATTTATTTAAAAAGCCTCAAAAATGGACAAAAAATGCATTAGAAATGGCCAAAACCGGCTTAAAAGGGTTAGAGGTACGCGAGAACGGTTTAGAAAAAGCCAAAATTGGCTTAAAAGGGGCTAGAGATGAGCAAAAAAGGGTTAGAAATGGCCAAAAATAGCTTAAAATGGGTTAGATATAGCCAAAAAAGGGTTAAAATGGGTTAGTAGTGGGTAAAAAAGGGTTAGATGTAGCCGAAAATGGCATAAAACGTGTGAGAACTGGGCCAAAAATGGGTCAGAAAAGAAAAAAAAAAGCTTATAATTACTTGAATGCAGAAGAAAGTGTTTTAGAAAGAGCCCAAAACGGCTTTAAAAGGGTTAGATGTATGCAAAAATGGGTTACAAATGGCCAAAAACACCTTAAAATGGGATAGAAATAGTGAAAAATGGCTTAAAATGTGTTAGAAGTGTGTAAAAATGGTTTAGATAAATCCAAAAATGGTTTAAATCGTGTGAGCAATGGGCAAAAAATGAGTTAGAAAAGGAAAGAAAAATGGCTTAAACCAGGTTGAAAGTCAGAAAAAATGGTGTAGAAAGACCCAAACGTGTCTTTAAAAGGGCTAGAGATGAGCAGAAATGGGTTAGAAATGGCAAAGAATGGCTTAAAAGAGGTTAGAGATGTGCCAGAAATGGTTAGAAATGGCCAAAACTGCTTTAAAGCAGGTTAGAGATGTGCAAAAATGGGCTAGAAATGGCCAAAAATGGATTCAAGTGGGTAAAGAAATGGGGAAAACTGGGTTAGAAACAGAAAAAAACTAGCTTAAAACGGGTGGAAAGTGGGCAAAAATGGTTTAGAATGAGTCAAAAATGCATTAAAAGGGTTCTAGACACGCAAAAATGGGATAGAAATGGCCAAAAATGATTTAAACCGGGTTAGAAATGGACAAAAATTGGATTAGAAATGGCCAAAACCGGTTTAAAAAGGGTTAGAGGTAAGCAGAGATGAGTGAGAAATAGCCAAAACCGGCTTAAAAAAGGTTAGAGATGTGCAAAAATGGGTCAGAAATGACCAAAGCTGGCTTAAAACGGGTTAGAAACGGCCAAAAAAGCTTTAAAGCGGGTTAGAGATGTGCGAAAACGGGTTAGAAATGGCCTAAGTTGGCCAAAAGCGGGTTAGAAATGGCCAAAAAGGCTTTAAAACAGGTTAGAGATGTGTGTGCAATGGTTAGAAATGGCAAAAATGGGTTAAAGCAGGTAAGAAATGGGGAAAAGTTGGTTAGAAAGGAAATAGAAAAAACCTTCAAACGAGTGGAAAGTTGGCAAAAATCGTTCAGGTAGAGCAAAAAAAAGTGTTAGAAATGGAGAAAAATGGGTTAGAAATGGACAAAAAATGGATAAGAAATGGCCAAAAGTAGCTTAAAAGGGGTTAGAGATGTGCAAAAATGAGTTAGAAATGGCCAAGAATGGCATAAAACAGGTTAAGAATGGCCAAAAATGGGTTAGAAATGGCCAAAAAGGCTTTAAAGCAGGTAAGAGATGTGTAAAAAAAATAAAAAATAAAATGGTTAGAAGTGGCAAAAAATGGATTAAAGATGGTGAGAAATGCAGAAAACTGGGTTAGAAACAGAAAAAAAAATAGCATAAACTGTGTTGAAAGTGGGGAGAAATGGTTTAGAAAGAACCAAAAATGGCTTTAAAAGGGTTAGAGATTTGCAAAAATGGAATAGAAATGGCCAAAATTTATTTAAAAAGCCTCAAAAATGGACAAAAAATGCATTAGAAATGGCCAAAACCGGCTTAAAAGGGTTAGAGGTACGCGAGAACGGTTTAGAAAAAGCCAAAATTGGCTTAAAAGGGGCTAGAGATGAGCAAAAAAGGGTTAGAAATGGCCAAAAATAGCTTAAAATGGGTTAGATATAGCCAAAAAAGGGTTAAAATGGCTAAGTAGTGGGTAAAAAAGGGTTAGATGTAGCCGAAAATGGCATAAAACGTGTGAGAACTGGGCCAAAAATGGGTCAGAAAAGAAAAAAAAATGCTTATAATTACTTGAATGCAGAAGAAAGTGTTTTAGAAAGAGCCCAAAACGGCTTTAAAAGGGTTAGATGTATGCAAAAATGGGTTACAAATGGCCAAAAACGCCTTAAAATGGGATAGAAATAGTGAAAAATGGCTTAAAATGTGTTAGAAGTGTGTAAAAATGGTTTAGATAAATCCAAAAATGGTTTAAATCGTGTGAGCAATGGGCAAAAAATGAGTTAGAAAAGGAAAGAAAAATGGCTTAAACCAGGTTGAAAGTCAGAAAAAATGGTGTAGAAAGACCCAAACGTGTCTTTAAAAGGGCTAGAGATGAGCAGAAATGGGTTAGAAATGGCAAAGAATGGCTTAAAAGAGGTTAGAGATGTGCCAGAAATGGTTAGAAATGGCCAAAACTGCTTTAAAGCAGGTTAGAGATGTGCAAAAATGGGCTAGAAATGGCCAAAAATGGATTCAAGTGGGTAAAGAAATGGGGAAAACTGGGTTAGAAACAGAAAAAAACTAGCTTAAAACGGGTGGAAAGTGGGCAAAAATGGTTTAGAATGAGTCAAAAATGCATTAAAAGGGTTCTAGACACGCAAAAATGGGATAGAAATGGCCAAAAATGATTTAAACCGGGTTAGAAATGGACAAAAATTGGATTAGAAATGGCCAAAACCGGTTTAAAAAGGGTTAGAGGTAAGCAGAGATGAGTGAGAAATAGCCAAAACCGGCTTAAAAAAGGTTAGAGATGTGCAAAAATGGGTCAGAAATGACCAAAGCTGGCTTAAAACGGGTTAGAAACGGCCAAAAAAGCTTTAAAGCGGGTTAGAGATGTGCGAAAACGGGTTAGAAATGGCCTAAGTTGGCCAAAAGCGGGTTAGAAATGGCCAAAAAGGCTTTAAAGCAGGTTAGAGATGTGTGTGCAATGGTTAGAAATGGCAAAAATGGGTTAAAGCAGGTAAGAAATGGGGAAAAGTTGGTTAGAAAGGGAAGAGAAAAAACCTTCAAACGAGTGGAAAGTTGGCAAAAATCGTTCAGGTAGAGCAAAAAAAGGCTTAAAAAGGGTTAGAGCTGAGGAAAATTGGGTTATAAATGGCCAAAAGCGGCTTAAAGGTGGTTAGATAGGGGTAAAACTGGGGTAGGAATGGCCAAAAATTGCTTAAAATGGGTTAGAAGTTTGCAAAACTGTGCTAGAAATGGCCCAGAAGGTTTAAATTGGGACAGAAATGGTGAAAAATGGCTTAAAATGCGTTAGGAGTGAGCAAAAATGGGTTAGATATAGCCGAAAACGGTTTAAATCGTGTGAGAAACAGGCAAAAAATGAGTTAGAAAAGAACTAAAAATGGCTTAAAACGGGTTGAGAGCGAGAAAACATCGTGTAGAAAGAGGCAAAAATGGCTTTAAAAGGGTTAGAGATGTGCAAAAATGGGTTAGAAATGGCAAAAAATGGCTTAAAAGGGCTTATAGATGTGCCAAAAATGGTTGGAAATGGCCAAAAATGCTTTAAAGCAGGTTAGAGATGTGTAAAAGTGGGTTAGAAATGGCCTAAAATGGATTAAAGCGGGTAATAATTGGGAGAAACTGTGTTAGAAACTGAAGAAAAAAAAGCTTAATAAGAGTTGAAGGAGGGCAAAAATGGTTAAGGTATAGCCAAAAAAGGCTTAAAAAGGGTTAGAGATATGCAAAAACTGGGATAGAAATGGCCAAAAAGGCTTTAAAGCAGGTTAGAGATGTGCAAAAACTGGTCAGAAATGGCCAAAAAAGGATTAAAGCGGGAGAGAAATGGGAAAAACTGCATTAGAAACAGAAAAAAAGCATAAAAAGTTTTGAATGAGGGAAAAAATGGTGAAGATATAGCCCAAAAAGGCTTAAAAAGGATTAGAGATGTGCAAAAATGGGATAGAAATGGCCAAAAACTCTTTAAAATGTGTTAGAAATGGAGAAAAATGGGTTAGAAATGGACAAAAAATGGATAAGAAATGGCCAAAAGTAGCTTAAAAGGGGTTAGAGATGTGCAAAAATGAGTTAGAAATGGCCAAGAATGGCATAAAACAGGTTAAGAATGGCCAAAAATGGGTTAGAAATGGCCAAAAAGGCTTTAAAGCAGGTAAGAGATGTGTAAAAAAAATAAAAAATAAAATGGTTAGAAGTGGCAAAAAATGGATTAAAGATGGTGAGAAATGCAGAAAACTGGGTTAGAAACAGAAGAAAAAATAGCATAAACCGTGTTGAAAGTGGGGAGAAATGGTTTAGAAAGAACCAAAAATGGCTTTAAAAGGGTTAGAGATTTGCAAAAATGGAATAGAAATGGCCAAAATTTATTTAAAAAGCCTCAAAAATGGACAAAAAATGCATTAGAAATGGCCAAAACCGGCTTAAAAGGGTTAGAGGTACGCGAGAACGGTTTAGAAAAAGCCAAAATTGGCTTAAAAGGGGCTAGAGATGAGCAAAAAAGGGTTAGAAATGGCCAAAAATAGCTTAAAATGGGTTAGATATAGCCAAAAAAGGGTTAAAATGGGTTAGTAGTGGGTAAAAAAGGGTTAGATGTAGCCGAAAATGGCATAAAACGTGTGAGAACTGGGCCAAAAATGGGTCAGAAAAGAAAAAAAAAAGCTTATAATTACTTGAATGCAGAAGAAAGTGTTTTAGAAAGAGCCCAAAACGGCTTTAAAAGGGTTAGATGTATGCAAAAATGGGTTACAAATGGCCAAAAACACCTTAAAATGGGATAGAAATAGTGAAAAATGGCTTAAAATGTGTTAGAAGTGTGTAAAAATGGTTTAGATAAATCCAAAAATGGTTTAAATCGTGTGAGCAATGGGCAAAAAATGAGTTAGAAAAGGAAAGAAAAATGGCTTAAACCAGGTTGAAAGTCAGAAAAAATGGTGTAGAAAGACCCAAACGTGTCTTTAAAAGGGCTAGAGATGAGCAGAAATGGGTTAGAAATGGCAAAGAATGGCTTAAAAGAGGTTAGAGATGTGCCAGAAATGGTTAGAAATGGCCAAAACTGCTTTAAAGCAGGTTAGAGATGTGCAAAAATGGGCTAGAAATGGCCAAAAATGGATTCAAGTGGGTAAAGAAATGGGGAAAACTGGGTTAGAAACAGAAAAAAACTAGCTTAAAACGGGTGGAAAGTGGGCAAAAATGGTTTAGAATGAGTCAAAAATGCATTAAAAGGGTTCTAGACACGCAAAAATGGGATAGAAATGGCCAAAAATGATTTAAACCGGGTTAGAAATGGACAAAAATTGGATTAGAAATGGCCAAAACCGGTTTAAAAAGGGTTAGAGGTAAGCAGAGATGAGTGAGAAATAGCCAAAACCGGCTTAAAAAAGGTTAGAGATGTGCAAAAATGGGTCAGAAATGACCAAAGCTGGCTTAAAACGGGTTAGAAACGGCCAAAAAAGCTTTAAAGCGGGTTAGAGATGTGCGAAAACGGGTTAGAAATGGCCTAAGTTGGCCAAAAGCGGGTTAGAAATGGCCAAAAAGGCTTTAAAGCAGGTTAGAGATGTGTGTGCAATGGTTAGAAATGGCAAAAATGGGTTAAAGCAGGTAAGAAATGGGGAAAAGTTGGTTAGAAAGGAAATAGAAAAAACCTTCAAACGAGTGGAAAGTTGGCAAAAATCGTTCAGGTAGAGCAAAAAAAAGTGTTAGAAATGGAGAAAAATGGGTTAGAAATGGACAAAAAATGGATAAGAAATGGCCAAAAGTAGCTTAAAAGGGGTTAGAGATGTGCAAAAATGAGTTAGAAATGGCCAAGAATGGCATAAAACAGGTTAAGAATGGCCAAAAATGGGTTAGAAATGGCCAAAAAGGCTTTAAAGCAGGTAAGAGATGTGTAAAAAAAATAAAAAATAAAATGGTTAGAAGTGGCAAAAAATGGATTAAAGATGGTGAGAAATGCAGAAAACTGGGTTAGAAACAGAAAAAAAAATAGCATAAACTGTGTTGAAAGTGGGGAGAAATGGTTTAGAAAGAACCAAAAATGGCTTTAAAAGGGTTAGAGATTTGCAAAAATGGAATAGAAATGGCCAAAATTTATTTAAAAAGCCTCAAAAATGGACAAAAAATGCATTAGAAATGGCCAAAACCGGCTTAAAAGGGTTAGAGGTACGCGAGAACGGTTTAGAAAAAGCCAAAATTGGCTTAAAAGGGGCTAGAGATGAGCAAAAAAGGGTTAGAAATGGCCAAAAATAGCTTAAAATGGGTTAGATATAGCCAAAAAAGGGTTAAAATGGCTAAGTAGTGGGTAAAAAAGGGTTAGATGTAGCCGAAAATGGCATAAAACGTGTGAGAACTGGGCCAAAAATGGGTCAGAAAAGAAAAAAAAATGCTTATAATTACTTGAATGCAGAAGAAAGTGTTTTAGAAAGAGCCCAAAACGGCTTTAAAAGGGTTAGATGTATGCAAAAAATGGGTTACAAATGGCCAAAAACGCCTTAAAATGGGATAGAAATAGTGAAAAATGGCTTAAAATGTGTTAGAAGTGTGTAAAAATGGTTTAGATAAATCCAAAAATGGTTTAAATCGTGTGAGCAATGGGCAAAAAATGAGTTAGAAAAGGAAAGAAAAATGGCTTAAACCAGGTTGAAAGTCAGAAAAAATGGTGTAGAAAGACCCAAACGTGTCTTTAAAAGGGCTAGAGATGAGCAGAAATGGGTTAGAAATGGCAAAGAATGGCTTAAAAGAGGTTAGAGATGTGCCAGAAATGGTTAGAAATGGCCAAAACTGCTTTAAAGCAGGTTAGAGATGTGCAAAAATGGGCTAGAAATGGCCAAAAATGGATTCAAGTGGGTAAAGAAATGGGGAAAACTGGGTTAGAAACAGAAAAAAACTAGCTTAAAACGGGTGGAAAGTGGGCAAAAATGGTTTAGAATGAGTCAAAAATGCATTAAAAGGGTTCTAGACACGCAAAAATGGGATAGAAATGGCCAAAAATGATTTAAACCGGGTTAGAAATGGACAAAAATTGGATTAGAAATGGCCAAAACCGGTTTAAAAAGGGTTAGAGGTAAGCAGAGATGAGTGAGAAATAGCCAAAACCGGCTTAAAAAAGGTTAGAGATGTGCAAAAATGGGTCAGAAATGACCAAAGCTGGCTTAAAACGGGTTAGAAACGGCCAAAAAAGCTTTAAAGCGGGTTAGAGATGTGCGAAAACGGGTTAGAAATGGCCTAAGTTGGCCAAAAGCGGGTTAGAAATGGCCAAAAAGGCTTTAAAGCAGGTTAGAGATGTGTGTGCAATGGTTAGAAATGGCAAAAATGGGTTAAAGCAGGTAAGAAATGGGGAAAAGTTGGTTAGAAAGGGAAGAGAAAAAACCTTCAAACGAGTGGAAAGTTGGCAAAAATCGTTCAGGTAGAGCAAAAAAAGGCTTAAAAAGGGTTAGAGCTGAGGAAAATTGGGTTATAAATGGCCAAAAGCGGCTTAAAGGTGGTTAGATAGGGGTAAAACTGGGGTAGGAATGGCCAAAAATTGCTTAAAATGGGTTAGAAGTTTGCAAAACTGTGCTAGAAATGGCCCAGAAGGTTTAAATTGGGACAGAAATGGTGAAAAATGGCTTAAAATGCGTTAGGAGTGAGCAAAAATGGGTTAGATATAGCCGAAAACGGTTTAAATCGTGTGAGAAACAGGCAAAAAATGAGTTAGAAAAGAACTAAAAATGGCTTAAAACGGGTTGAGAGCGAGAAAACATCGTGTAGAAAGAGGCAAAAATGGCTTTAAAAGGGTTAGAGATGTGCAAAAATGGTTAGAAATGGCAAAAAATGGCTTAAAAGGGCTTATAGATGTGCCAAAAATGGTGGAAATGGCCAAAATGCTTTAAAGCAGGTTAGAGATGTGTAAAAGTGGGTTAGAAATGGCCTAAAATGGATTAAAGCGGGTAATAATTGGGAGAAACTGTGTTAGAAACTGAAGAAAAAAAAGCTTAATAAGAGTTGAAGGAGGGCAAAAATGGTTAAGGTATAGCCAAAAAAGGCTTAAAAAGGGTTAGAGATATGCAAAAACTGGGATAGAAATGGCCAAAAAGGCTTTAAAGCAGGTTAGAGATGTGCAAAAACTGGTCAGAAATGGCCAAAAAAGGATTAAAGCGGGAGAGAAATGGGAAAAACTGCATTAGAAACAGAAAAAAAGCATAAAAAGTTTTGAATGAGGGAAAAAATGGTGAAGATATAGCCCAAAAAGGCTTAAAAAGGATTAGAGATGTGCAAAAATGGGATAGAAATGGCCAAAAATGATTTAAAACGGGTTAGAAATGGACAAAAATTGGATTAGAAATGGCCAAAACCGGTTTAAAAGGGTTAGAGGTAAGCAGAGATGAGTGAGAAATAGCCAAAACCAGCTTAAAAAAGGTTAGAGATGTGCAAAAATGGGTCAGAAATGACCAAAGCTGGCTAAAATGGGTTAGAAACGGCCAAAAAAGCTTTAAAGCGGGTTAGAGATGTGCGAAAACGGGTTAGAAATGGCCTAAGTTGGCCAAAAGCGGGTTAGAAATGGCCAAAAAGGCTTTAAAGCAGGTTAGAGATGTGTGTGCAATGGTTAGAAATGGCAAAAATGGGTTAAAGCAGGTAAGAAATGGGGAAAAGTTGGTTAGAGAGGAAATAGAAAAAACCTTCAAACGAGTGGAAAGTTGGCAAAAATCGTTCAGGTAGAGCAAAAAAAAGTGTTAGAAATGGAGAAAAATGGGTTAGAAATGGACAAAAAATGGATAAGAAATGGCCAAAAGTAGCTTAAAAGGGGTTAGAGATGTGCAAAAATGAGTTAGAAATGGCCAAGAATGGCATAAAACAGGTTAAGAATGGCCAAAATTGGGTTAGAAATGGCCAAAAAGGCTTTAAAGCAGGTAAGAGATGTGTAAAAAAAATAAAAAATAAAATGGTTAGAAGTGGCAAAAAATGGATTAAAGATGGTGAGAAATGCAGAAAACTGGGTTAGAAACAGGAAAAAAAATAGCATAAACTGTGTTGAAAGTGGGGAGAAATGGTTTAGAAAGAACCAAAAATGGCTTTAAAAGGGTTAGAGATTTGCAAAAATGGAATAGAAATGGCCAAAATTTATTTAAAAAGCCTCAAAAATGGACAAAAAATGCATTAGAAATGGCCAAAACCGGCTTAAAAGGGTTAGAGGTACGCGAGAACGGTTTAGAAAAAGCCAAAATTGGCTTAAAAGGGGCTAGAGATGAGCAAAAAAGGGTTAGAAATGGCCAAAAATAGCTTAAAATGGGTTAGATATAGCCAAAAAAGGGTTAAAATGGGTTAGTAGTGGGTAAAAAAGGGTTAGATGTAGCCGAAAATGGCATAAAACGTGTGAGAACTGGGCCAAAAATGGGTCAGAAAAGAAAAAAAAATGCTTATAATTACTTGAATGCAGAAGAAAGTGTTTTAGAAAGAGCCCAAAACGGCTTTAAAAGGGTTAGATGTATGCAAAAATGGGTTACAAATGGCCAAAAACGCCTTAAAATGGGATAGAAATAGTGAAAAATGGCTTAAAATGTGTTAGAAGTGTGTAAAAATGGTTTAGATAAATCCAAAAATGGTTTAAATCGTGTGAGCAATGGGCAAAAAATGAGTTAGAAAAGGAAAGAAAAATGGCTTAAACCAGGTTGAAAGTCAGAAAAAATGGTGTAGAAAGACCCAAACGTGTCTTTAAAAGGGCTAAAGATGAGCAGAAATGGGTTAGAAATGGCAAAGAATGGCTTAAAAGAGGTTAGAGATGTGCCAGAAATGGTTAGAAATGGCCAAAACTGCTTTAAAGCAGGTTAGAGATGTGCAAAAATGGGCTAGAAATGGCCAAAAATGGATTCAAGTGGGTAAAGAAATGGGGAAAACTGGGTTAGAAACAGAAAAAAACTAGCTTAAAACGGGTGGAAAGTGGGCAAAAATGGTTTAGAATGAGTCAAAAATGCATTAAAAGGGTTCTAGACACGCAAAAATGGGATAGAAATGGCCAAAAATGATTTAAACCGGGTTAGAAATGGACAAAAATTGGATTAGAAATGGCCAAAACCGGTTTAAAAAGGGTTAGAGGTAAGCAGAGATGAGTGAGAAATAGCCAAAACCGGCTTAAAAAAGGTTAGAGATGTGCAAAAATGGGTCAGAAATGACCAAAGCTGGCTTAAAACGGGTTAGAAACGGCCAAAAAAGCTTTAAAGCGGGTTAGAGATGTGCGAAAACGGGTTAGAAATGGCCTAAGTTGGCCAAAAGCGGGTTAGAAATGGCCAAAAAGGCTTTAAAACAGGTTAGAGATGTGTGTGCAATGGTTAGAAATGGCAAAAATGGGTTAAAGCAGGTAAGAAATGGGGAAAAGTTGGTTAGAAAGGGAAGAGAAAAAACCTTCAAACGAGTGGAAAGTTGGCAAAAATCGTTCAGGTAGAGCAAAAAAAGGCTTAAAAAGGGTTAGAGCTGAGGAAAATTGGGTTATAAATGGCCAAAAGCGGCTTAAAGGTGGTTAGATAGGGGTAAAACTGGGGTAGGAATGGCCAAAAATTGCTTAAAATGGGTTAGAAGTTTGCAAAACTGTGCTAGAAATGGCCCAGAAGGTTTAAATTGGGACAGAAATGGTGAAAAATGGCTTAAAATGCGTTAGGAGTGAGCAAAAATGGGTTAGATATAGCCGAAAACGGTTTAAATCGTGTGAGAAACAGGCAAAAAATGAGTTAGAAAAGAACTAAAAATGGCTTAAAACGGGTTGAGAGCGAGAAAACATCGTGTAGAAAGAGGCAAAAATGGCTTTAAAAGGGTTAGAGATGTGCAAAAATGGGTTAGAAATGGCAAAAAATGGCTTAAAAGGGCTTATAGATGTGCCAAAAATGGTTGGAAATGGCCAAAAATGCTTTAAAGCAGGTTAGAGATGTGTAAAAGTGGGTTAGAAATGGCCTAAAATGGATTAAAGCGGGTAATAATTGGGAGAAACTGTGTTAGAAACTGAAGAAAAAAAAAGCTTAATAAGAGTTGAAGGAGGGCAAAAATGGTTAAGGTATAGCCAAAAAAGGCTTAAAAAGGGTTAGAGATATGCAAAAACTGGGATAGAAATGGCCAAAAAGGCTTTAAAGCAGGTTAGAGATGTGCAAAAACTGGTCAGAAATGGCCAAAAAAGGATTAAAGCGGGAGAGAAATGGGAAAAACTGCATTAGAAACAGAAAAAAAGCATAAAAAGTTTTGAATGAGGGAAAAAATGGTGAAGATATAGCCCAAAAAGGCTTAAAAAGGATTAGAGATGTGCAAAAATGGGATAGAAATGGCCAAAAATGATTTAAAACGGGTTAGAAATGGACAAAAATTGGATTAGAAATGGCCAAAACCGGTTTAAAAAGGGTTAGAGGTAAGCAGAGATGAGTGAGAAATAGCCAAAACCAGCTTAAAAAAGGTTAGAGATGTGCAAAAATGGGTCAGAAATGACCAAAGCTGGCTTAAAATGGGTTAGAAACGGCCAAAAAAGCTTTAAAGCGGGTTAGAGATGTGCGAAAACGGGTTAGAAATGGCCTAAGTTGGCCAAAAGCGGGTTAGAAATGGCCAAAAAGGCTTTAAAGCAGGTTAGAGATGTGTGTGCAATGGTTAGAAATGGCAAAAATGGGTTAAAGCAGGTAAGAAATGGGGAAAAGTTGGTTAGAGAGGAAATAGAAAAAACCTTCAAACGAGTGGAAAGTTGGCAAAAATCGTTCAGGTAGAGCAAAAAAAAAGTGTTAGAAATGGAGAAAAATGGGTTAGAAATGGACAAAAAATGGATAAGAAATGGCCAAAAGTAGCTTAAAAGGGGTTAGAGATGTGCAAAAATGAGTTAGAAATGGCCAAGAATGGCATAAAACAGGTTAAGAATGGCCAAAATTGGGTTAGAAATGGCCAAAAAGGCTTTAAAGCAGGTAAGAGATGTGTAAAAAAAATAAAAAATAAAATGGTTAGAAGTGGCAAAAAATGGATTAAAGATGGTGAGAAATGCAGAAACTGGGTTAGAAACAGAAAAAAAAATAGCATAAACTGTGTTGAAAGTGGGGAGAAATGGTTTAGAAAGAACCAAAAATGGCTTTAAAAGGGTTAGAGATTTGCAAAAATGGAATAGAAATGGCCAAAATTTATTTAAAAAGCCTCAAAAATGGACAAAAAATGCATTAGAAATGGCCAAAACCGGCTTAAAAGGGTTAGAGGTACGCGAGAACGGTTTAGAAAAAGCCAAAATTGGCTTAAAAGGGGCTAGAGATGAGCAAAAAAGGGTTAGAAATGGCCAAAAATAGCTTAAAATGGGTTAGATATAGCCAAAAAAGGGTTAAAATGGGTTAGTAGTGGGTAAAAAAGGGTTAGATGTAGCCGAAAATGGCATAAAACGTGTGAGAACTGGGCCAAAAATGGGTCAGAAAAGAAAAAAAAATGCTTATAATTACTTGAATGCAGAAGAAAGTGTTTTAGAAAGAGCCCAAAACGGCTTTAAAAGGGTTAGATGTATGCAAAAATGGGTTACAAATGGCCAAAAACGCCTTAAAATGGGATAGAAATAGTGAAAAATGGCTTAAAATGTGTTAGAAGTGTGTAAAAATGGTTTAGATAAATCCAAAAATGGTTTAAATCGTGTGAGCAATGGGCAAAAAATGAGTTAGAAAAGGAAAGAAAAATGGCTTAAACCAGGTTGAAAGTCAGAAAAAATGGTGTAGAAAGACCCAAACGTGTCTTTAAAAGGGCTAAAGATGAGCAGAAATGGGTTAGAAATGGCAAAGAATGGCTTAAAAGAGGTTAGAGATGTGCCAGAAATGGTTAGAAATGGCCAAAACTGCTTTAAAGCAGGTTAGAGATGTGCAAAAATGGGCTAGAAATGGCCAAAAATGGATTCAAGTGGGTAAAGAAATGGGGAAAACTGGGTTAGAAACAGAAAAAAACTAGCTTAAAACGGGTGGAAAGTGGGCAAAAATGGTTTAGAATGAGTCAAAAATGCATTAAAAGGGTTCTAGACACGCAAAAATGGGATAGAAATGGCCAAAAATGATTTAAACCGGGTTAGAAATGGACAAAAATTGGATTAGAAATGGCCAAAACCGGTTTAAAAAGGGTTAGAGGTAAGCAGAGATGAGTGAGAAATAGCCAAAACCGGCTTAAAAAAGGTTAGAGATGTGCAAAAATGGGTCAGAAATGACCAAAGCTGGCTTAAAACGGGTTAGAAACGGCCAAAAAAGCTTTAAAGCGGGTTAGAGATGTGCGAAAACGGGTTAGAAATGGCCTAAGTTGGCCAAAAGCGGGTTAGAAATGGCCAAAAAGGCTTTAAAGCAGGTTAGAGATGTGTGTGCAATGGTTAGAAATGGCAAAAATGGGTTAAAGCAGGTAAGAAATGGGGAAAAGTTGGTTAGAAAGGGAAGAGAAAAAACCTTCAAACGAGTGGAAAGTTGGCAAAAATCGTTCAGGTAGAGCAAAAAAAGGCTTAAAAAGGGTTAGAGCTGAGGAAAATTGGGTTATAAATGGCCAAAAGCGGCTTAAAGGTGGTTAGATAGGGGTAAAACTGGGGTAGGAATGGCCAAAAATTGCTTAAAATGGGTTAGAAGTTTGCAAAACTGTGCTAGAAATGGCCCAGAAGGTTTAAATTGGGACAGAAATGGTGAAAAATGGCTTAAAATGCGTTAGGAGTGAGCAAAAATGGGTTAGATATAGCCGAAAACGGTTTAAATCGTGTGAGAAACAGGCAAAAAATGAGTTAGAAAAGAACTAAAAATGGCTTAAAACGGGTTGAGAGCGAGAAAACATCGTGTAGAAAGAGGCAAAAATGGCTTTAAAAGGGTTAGAGATGTGCAAAAATGGGTTAGAAATGGCAAGAAATGGCTTAAAAGGGCTTATAGATGTGCCAAAAATGGTTGGAAATGGCCAAAAATGCTTTAAAGCAGGTTAGAGATGTGTAAAAGTGGGTTAGAAATGGCCTAAAATGGATTAAAGCGGGTAATAATTGGGAGAAACTGTGTTAGAAACTGAAGAAAAAAAAAGCTTAATAAGAGTTGAAGGAGGGCAAAAATGGTTAAGGTATAGCCAAAAAAGGCTTAAAAAGGGTTAGAGATATGCAAAAACTGGGATAGAAATGGCCAAAAAGGCTTTAAAGCAGGTTAGAGATGTGCAAAAACTGGTCAGAAATGGCCAAAAAAGGATTAAAGCGGGAGAGAAATGGGAAAAACTGCATTAGAAACAGAAAAAAAGCATAAAAAGTTTTGAATGAGGGAAAAAATGGTGAAGATATAGCCCAAAAAGGCTTAAAAAGGATTAGAGATGTGCAAAAATGGGATAGAAATGGCCAAAAATGATTTAAACCGGGTTAGAAATGGACAAAAATTGGATTAGAAATGGCCAAAACCGGTTTAAAAAGGGTTAGAGGTAAGCAGAGATGAGTGAGAAATAGCCAAAACCGGCTTAAAAAAGGTTAGAGATGTGCAAAAATGGGTCAGAAATGACCAAAGCTGGCTTAAAACGGGTTAGAAACGGCCAAAAAAGCTTTAAAGCGGGTTAGAGATGTGCGAAAACGGGTTAGAAATGGCCTAAGTTGGCCAAAAGCGGGTTAGAAATGGCCAAAAAGGCTTTAAAGCAGGTTAGAGATGTGTGTGCAATGGTTAGAAATGGCAAAAATGGGTTAAAGCAGGTAAGAAATGGGGAAAAGTTGGTTAGAAAGGAAATAGAAAAAACCTTCAAACGAGTGGAAAGTTGGCAAAAATCGTTCAGGTAGAGCAAAAAAATGTGTTAGAAATGGAGAAAAATGGGTTAGAAATGGACAAAAAATGGATAAGAAATGGCCAAAAGTAGCTTAAAAGGGGTTAGAGATGTGCAAAAATGAGTTAGAAATGGCCAAGAATGGCATAAAACAGGTTAAGAATGGCCAAAATTGGGTTAGAAATGGCCAAAAAGGCTTTAAAGCAGGTAAGAGATGTGTAAAAAAAATAAAAAATAAAATGGTTAGAAGTGGCAAAAAATGGATTAAAGATGGTGAGAAATGCAGAAAACTGGGTTAGAAACAGAAAAAAAAATAGCATAAACTGTGTTGAAAGTGGGGAGAAATGGTTTAGAAAGAACCAAAAATGGCTTTAAAAGGGTTAGAGATTTGCAAAAATGGAATAGAAATGGCCAAAATTTATTTAAAAAGCCTCAAAAATGGACAAAAAATGCATTAGAAATGGCCAAAACCGGCTTAAAAGGGTTAGAGGTACGCGAGAACGGTTTAGAAAAAGCCAAAATTGGCTTAAAAGGGGCTAGAGATGAGCAAAAAAGGGTTAGAAATGGCCAAAAATAGCTTAAAATGGGTTAGATATAGCCAAAAAAGGGTTAAAATGGCTAAGTAGTGGGTAAAAAAGGGTTAGATGTAGCCGAAAATGGCATAAAACGTGTGAGAACTGGGCCAAAAATGGGTCAGAAAAGAAAAAAAAATGCTTATAATTACTTGAATGCAGAAGAAAGTGTTTTAGAAAGAGCCCAAAACGGCTTTAAAAGGGTTAGATGTATGCAAAAATGGGTTACAAATGGCCAAAAACGCCTTAAAATGGGATAGAAATAGTGAAAAATGGCTTAAAATGTGTTAGAAGTGTGTAAAAATGGTTTAGATAAATCCAAAAATGGTTTAAATCGTGTGAGCAATGGGCAAAAAATGAGTTAGAAAAGGAAAGAAAAATGGCTTAAACCAGGTTGAAAGTCAGAAAAAATGGTGTAGAAAGACCCAAACGTGTCTTTAAAAGGGCTAAAGATGAGCAGAAATGGGTTAGAAATGGCAAAGAATGGCTTAAAAGAGGTTAGAGATGTGCCAGAAATGGTTAGAAATGGCCAAAACTGCTTTAAAGCAGGTTAGAGATGTGCAAAAATGGCTAGAAATGGCCAAAAATGGATTCAAGTGGGTAAAGAAATGGGGAAAACTGGGTTAGAAACAGAAAAAAACTAGCTTAAAACGGGTGGAAAGTGGGCAAAAATGGTTTAGAATGAGTCAAAAATGCATTAAAAGGGTTCTAGACACGCAAAAATGGGATAGAAATGGCCAAAAATGATTTAAACCGGGTTAGAAATGGACAAAAATTGGATTAGAAATGGCCAAAACCGGTTTAAAAAGGGTTAGAGGTAAGCAGAGATGAGTGAGAAATAGCCAAAACCGGCTTAAAAAAGGTTAGAGATGTGCAAAAATGGGTCAGAAATGACCAAAGCTGGCTTAAAACGGGTTAGAAACGGCCAAAAAAGCTTTAAAGCGGGTTAGAGATGTGCGAAAACGGGTTAGAAATGGCCTAAGTTGGCCAAAAGCGGGTTAGAAATGGCCAAAAAGGCTTTAAAGCAGGTTAGAGATGTGTGTGCAATGGTTAGAAATGGCAAAAATGGGTTAAAGCAGGTAAGAAATGGGGAAAAGTTGGTTAGAAAGGGAAGAGAAAAAACCTTCAAACGAGTGGAAAGTTGGCAAAAATCGTTCAGGTAGAGCAAAAAAAGGCTTAAAAAGGGTTAGAGCTGAGGAAAATTGGGTTATAAATGGCCAAAAGCGGCTTAAAGGTGGTTAGATAGGGGTAAAACTGGGGTAGGAATGGCCAAAAATTGCTTAAAATGGGTTAGAAGTTTGCAAAACTGTGCTAGAAATGGCCCAGAAGGTTTAAATTGGGACAGAAATGGTGAAAAATGGCTTAAAATGCGTTAGGAGTGAGCAAAAATGGGTTAGATATAGCCGAAAACGGTTTAAATCGTGTGAGAAACAGGCAAAAAATGAGTTAGAAAAGAACTAAAAATGGCTTAAAACGGTTGAGAGCGAGAAAACATCGTGTAGAAAGAGGCAAAAATGGCTTTAAAAGGGTTAGAGATGTGCAAAAATGGGTTAGAAATGGCAAGAAATGGCTTAAAAGGGCTTATAGATGTGCCAAAAATGGTTGGAAATGGCCAAAAATGCTTTAAAGCAGGTTAGAGATGTGTAAAAGTGGGTTAGAAATGGCCTAAAATGGATTAAAGCGGGTAATAATTGGGAGAAACTGTGTTAGAAACTGAAGAAAAAAAAAGCTTAATAAGAGTTGAAGGAGGGCAAAAATGGTTAAGGTATAGCCAAAAAAGGCTTAAAAAGGGTTAGAGATATGCAAAAACTGGGATAGAAATGGCCAAAAAGGCTTTAAAGCAGGTTAGAGATGTGCAAAAACTGGTCAGAAATGGCCAAAAAAGGATTAAAGCGGGAGAGAAATGGGAAAAACTGCATTAGAAACAGAAAAAAAGCATAAAAAGTTTTGAATGAGGGAAAAAATGGTGAAGATATAGCCCAAAAAGGCTTAAAAAGGATTAGAGATGTGCAAAAATGGGATAGAAATGGCCAAAAACTCTTTAAAATGTGTTAGAAATGGAGAAAAATGGGTTAGAAATGGACAAAAAATGGATAAGAAATGGCCAAAAGTAGCTTAAAAGGGGTTAGAGATGTGCAAAAATGAGTTAGAAATGGCCAAGAATGGCATAAAACAGGTTAAGAATGGCCAAAATTGGGTTAGAAATGGCCAAAAAGGCTTTAAAGCAGGTAAGAGATGTGTAAAAAAAAAAAAAAAATAAAATGGTTAGAAGTGGCAAAAAATGGATTAAAGATGGTGAGAAATGCAGAAAACTGGGTTAGAAACAGAAAAAAAAATAGCATAAACCGTGTTGAAAGTGGGGAGAAATGGTTTAGAAAGAACCAAAAATGGCTTTAAAAGGGTTAGAGATTTGCAAAAATGGAATAGAAATGGCCAAAATTTATTTAAAAAGCCTCAAAAATGGACAAAAAATGCATTAGAAATGGCCAAAACTGGCTTAAAAGGGTTAGAGGTACGCGAGAACGGTTTAGAAAAAGCCAAAATTGGCTTAAAAGGGGCTAGAGATGAGCAAAAAAGGGTTAGAAATGGCCAAAAATAGCTTAAAATGGGTTAGATATAGCCAAAAAAGGGTTAAAATGGGTTAGTAGTGGGTAAAAAAGGGTTAGATGTAGCCGAAAATGGCATAAAACGTGTGAGAACTGGGCCAAAAATGGGTCAGAAAAGAAAAAAAAATGCTTATATTTACTTGAATGCAGAAGAAAGTGTTTTAGAAAGAGCCCAAAACGGCTTTAAAAGGGTTAGATGTATGCAAAAATGGGTTACAAATGGCCAAAAACGCCTTAAAATGGGATAGAAATAGTGAAAAATGGCTTAAAATGTGTTAGAAGTGTGTAAAAATGGTTTAGATAAACCCAAAAATGGTTTAAATCGTGTGAGCAATGGACAAAAAATGAGTTAGAAAAGGAAAGAAAAATGGCTTAAACCAGGTTGAAAGTCAGAAAAAATGGTGTAGAAAGACCCAAACGTGTCTTTAAAAGGGCTAGAGATGAGCAGAAATGGGTTAGAAATGGCAAAGAATGGCTTAAAAGAGGTTAGAGATGTGCCAGAAATGGTTAGAAATGGCCAAAACTGCTTTAAAGCAGGTTAGAGATGTGCAAAAATGGGCTAGAAATGGCCAAAAATGGATTCAAGTGGGTAAAGAAATGGGGAAAACTGGGTTAGAAACAGAAAAAAACTAGCTTAAAACGGGTGAAAGTGGGCAAAAATGGTTTAGAATGAGTCAAAAATGCATTAAAAGGGTTCTAGACACGCAAAAATGGGATAGAAATGGCCAAAAATGATTTAAACCGGGTTAGAAATGGACAAAAATTGGATTAGAAATGGCCAAAACCGGTTTAAAAAGGGTTAGAGGTAAGCAGAGATGAGTGAGAAATAGCCAAAACCAGCTTAAAAAAGGTTAGAGATGTGCAAAAATGGGTCAGAAATGACCAAAGCTGGCTTAAAATGGGTTAGAAACGGCCAAAAAAGCTTTAAAGCGGGTTAGAGATGTGCGAAAACGGGTTAGAAATGGCCTAAGTTGGCCAAAAGCGGGTTAGAAATGGCCAAAAAGGCTTTAAAGCAGGTTAGAGATGTGTGTGCAATGGTTAGAAATGGCAAAAATGGGTTAAAGCAGGTAAGAAATGGGGAAAAGTTGGTTAGAAAGGAAATAGAAAAAACCTTCAAACGAGTGGAAAGTTGGCAAAAATCGTTCAGGTAGAGCAAAAAAAAGTGTTAGAAATGGAGAAAAATGGGTTAGAAATGGACAAAAAATGGATAAGAAATGGCCAAAAGTAGCTTAAAAGGGGTTAGAGATGTGCAAAAATGAGTTAGAAATGGCCAAGAATGGCATAAAACAGGTTAAGAATGGCCAAAATTGGGTTAGAAATGGCCAAAAAGGCTTTAAAGCAGGTAAGAGATGTGTAAAAAAAAAAAAAAAAATAAAATGGTTAGAAGTGGCAAAAAATGGATTAAAGATGGTGAGAAATGCAGAAAACTGGGTTAGAAACAGAAAAAAAAATTAGCATAAACCGTGTTGAAAGTGGGGAGAAATGGTTTAGAAAGAACCAAAAATGGCTTTAAAAGGGTTAGAGATTTGCAAAAATGGAATAGAAATGGCCAAAATTTATTTAAAAAGCCTCAAAAATGGACAAAAATGCATTAGAAATGGCCAAAACCGGCTTAAAACGGTTAGAGGTACGCGAGAACGGTTTAGAAAAAGCCAAAATTGGCTTAAAAGGGGCTAGAGATGAGCAAAAAAGGGTTAGAAATGGCCAAAAATAGCTTAAAATGGGTTAGATATAGCCAAAAAAGGGTTAAAATGGCTAAGTAGTGGGTAAAAAAGGGTTAGATGTAGCCGAAAATGGCATAAAACGTGTGAGAACTGGGCCAAAAATGGGTCAGAAAAGAAAAAAAAATGCTTATAATTACTTGAATGCGGAAGAGAGTGTTTTAGAAAGAGCCCAAAACGGCTTTAAAAGGGTTAGATGTATGCAAAAATGGGTTACAAATGGCCAAAAACGCCTTAAAATGGGATAGAAATAGTGAAAAATGGCTTAAAATGTGTTAGAAGTGTGTAAAAATGGTTTAGATAAACCCCAAAATGGTTTAAATCGTGTGAGCAATGGGCAAAAAATGAGTTAGAAAAGGAAAGAAAAATGGCTTAAACCAGGTTGAAAGTCAGAAAAAATGGTGTAGAAAGACCCAAACGTGGCTTTAAAAGGGCTAGAGATGAGCAGAAATGGGTTAGAAATGGCAAAGAATGGCTTAAAAGAGGTTAGAGATGTGCCAGAAATGGTTAGAAATGGCCAAAACTGCTTTAAAGCAGGTTAGAGATGTGCAAAAATGGGCTAGAAATGGCCAAAAATGGATTCAAGTGGGTAAAGAAATGGGGAAAACTGGGTTAGAAACAGAAAAAAAACTAGCTTAAAACGGGTGGAAAGTGGGCAAAAATGGTTTAGAATGAGTCAAAAATGCATTAAAAGGGTTCTAGACACGCAAAAATGGGATAGAAATGGCCAAAAATGATTTAAAACGGGTTAGAAATGGACAAAAATTGGATTAGAAATGGCCAAAACCGGTTTAAAAAGGGTTAGAGGTAAGCAGAGATGAGTGAGAAATAGCCAAAACCGGCTTAAAAAAGGTTAGAGATGTGCAAAAATGGGTCAGAAATGACCAAAGCTGGCTTAAAACGGGTTAGAAACGGCCAAAAAAGCTTTAAAGCGGGTTAGAGATGTGCGAAAACGGGTTAGAAATGGCCTAAGTTGGCCAAAGCGGGTTAGAAATGGCCAAAAAGGCTTTAAAGCAGGTTAGAGATGTGTGTGCAATGGTTAGAAATGGCAAAAATGGGTTAAAGCAGGTAAGAAATGGGGAAAAGTTGGTTAGAAAGGGAAGAGAAAAAACCTTCAAACGAGTGGAAAGTTGGCAAAAATCGTTCAGGTAGAGCAAAAAAAGGCTTAAAAAGGGTTAGAGCTGAGGAAAATTGGGTTATAAATGGCCAAAAGCGGCTTAAAGGTGGTTAGATAGGGGTAAAACTGGGGTAGGAATGGCCAAAAATTGCTTAAAATGGGTTAGAAGTTTGCAAAACTGTGCTAGAAATGGCCCAGAAGGTTTAAATTGGGACAGAAATGGTGAAAAATGGCTTAAAATGCGTTAGGAGTGAGCAAAAATGGGTTAGATATAGCCGAAAACGGTTTAAATCGTGTGAGAAACAGGCAAAAAATGAGTTAGAAAAGAACTAAAAATGGCTTAAAACGGGTTGAGAGCGAGAAAACATCGTGTAGAAAGAGGCAAAAATGGCTTTAAAAGGGTTAGAGATGTGCAAAAATGGGTTAGAAATGGCAAAAAATGGCTTAAAAGGGCTTATAGATGTGCCAAAAATGGTTGGAAATGGCCAAAAATGCTTTAAAGCAGGTTAGAGATGTGTAAAAGTGGGTTAGAAATGGCCTAAAATGGATTAAAGCGGGTAATAATTGGGAGAAACTGTGTTAGAAACTGAAGAAAAAAAAGCTTAATAAGAGTTGAAGGAGGGCAAAAATGGTTAAGGTATAGCCAAAAAAGGCTTAAAAAGGGTTAGAGATATGCAAAAACTGGGATAGAAATGGCCAAAAAGGCTTTAAAGCAGGTTAGAGATGTGCAAAAACTGGTCAGAAATGGCCAAAAAAGGATTAAAGCGGGAGAGAAATGGGAAAAACTGCATTAGAAACAGAAAAAAAGCATAAAAAGTTTTGAATGAGGGAAAAAATGGTGAAGATATAGCCCAAAAAGGCTTAAAAAGGATTAGAGATGTGCAAAAATGGGATAGAAATGGCCAAAAACTCTTTAAAATGTGTTAGAAATGGAGAAAAATGGGTTAGAAATGGACAAAAAATGGATAAGAAATGGCCAAAAGTAGCTTAAAAGGGGTTAGAGATGTGCAAAAATGAGTTAGAAATGGCCAAGAATGGCCTAAAACAGGTTAAGAATGGCCAAAAATGGGTTAGAAATGGCCAAAAAGGCTTTAAAGCAGGTAAGAGATGTGTAAAAAAAAAAAAAAAAAAAAATGGTTAGAAGTGGCAAAAAATGGATTAAAGATGGTGAGAAATGCAGAAAACTGGGTTAGAAACAGAAAAAAAAATTAGCATAAACCGTGTTGAAAGTGGGGAGAAATGGTTTAGAAAGAACCAAAAATGGCTTTAAAAGGGTTAGAGATTTGCAAAAATGGAATAGAAATGGCCAAAATTTATTTAAAAAGCCTCAAAAATGGACAAAAATGCATTAGAAATGGCCAAAACCGGCTTAAAAGGGTTAGAGGTACA